>NC_051863.1:152757219-152858037 GCF_015732765.1 Culex quinquefasciatus | reverse complement strand
ATAAGTTGATTGTAGATGATGTCCGTAAGTTGCGTACTTTTTCTAATTAACTTATTAATGATTGTAGATAGGCCATTAGATGCATTTTGTCACACTTGCATGCCCTCTTTCTGTTTACACTTTTGATTGATAATCGTGACTTCAAAGTTTGATAATAAAACGCGTTTTCTCGATACGCCAAAAAGCGTAATTCGACTAAATTTTACTTTCTTAAAAAATACCTATTGTTCTGGTGAAAATTGAATAGTTGAAAATTTAAACTCTCAATGTTATGATTACTTATGGCATAAAACAGTTTGAAGATTAACAGTTCCAAACGTTATTAATCGTTGTTTTTTGATTAAAGGAACTTCAAAATGTCTTTCATAGCATAAAATATCTAACAATTTTGCATTTTTGTCTGACTACGAAATACTTATCGATATGTTCTTGAATGCACACAAACTGGTAACAAAATAGTGTTTTTTAATATATTTTTTAAATTTAGTTTTTTTCTTTAAAATAATGCGATACTTTCAATTTATTTCAACCCAAAACCACAGCAAAATGGCGCCGATAAAATTAAAATTCACAAGCGAACGAAAAAACCCCACATTGTAAGAAATGTTTCTCATCAACGATGAGGAGCAGACAAACGAAAAAAGACGACGATGAGAGGGTCCAACGTCGGACCAATCGACGTGTCGTTCCCATCACAGCAAAAACAGCTCAACGTCGTGATCATCATTTAGTCTCTCCGCTTAAACCAATATTAGGGGCACGGTAGAGAACGAAGGGGCCTTCTGCGATTGATCTCTTCTTTAGTGCGCATTTCTCCCTCCACGGATCGGCTACGAAACTCCGCCCTCATTTTGCACCACCACCATCAGAGCACCTACACCACCACCTCCACCAACGGCGATTGTGCGCGCGCACTCTGAAAAATGGGGGTTCTGTTTTATTGCAGCGACGGTGCAGCTCACCATGTGACTGGAAAATTGTGGTGTGCAAGACGGTGCATGGCTTTCCGTTTATGGCTTAACGGAATGGTCATGGTCAATGTTTCAGCAATTTTAAAAAAATCAAGGAAATATTGCTTTTGATTGAAAATAATCATAAAAAAGATAGTTGAGCAACTCTCTACAAAATCGGCCGATTTTGACATTTTTTTTTTTGTATTTTTTTATTTGACTCAAACATTGTGGGGGCCTTTACTATGACCAAATCGTTACCGTCGTACTAACTTGTCGTACGTGCATTTTGGGCCAAATTGAGTTAAGAACGCCATTTTGTGCATCTCACAATGCCACAACTTTTGACCTTCACAGATCCCCAAAATTCAATTTCTATCCTAATATGTTCAATGAAAACCAAAAAAGCTCCGAAATTTTTTGTCACTTTTCATATAAAAGTAGTTTTAATCTTGTCGTGCTATCTTGTCACTCCCTGAAAATTGATGTAAGTGCGACAAAAAGCCAAAGAGATTTCAGGTCAGGATGCGTTTGACGCACGTACAAGCTAGACTACCGTAAACATTTGTAATTATAACTCGGGACTCCAGCAACCAACTTCAACCAAACTTCAGGAAATGCACAAAATGGTCAGTCAAACAAAACGTGTTTGTTATTGTTTACATTGCGTGCTCTCGTTTTTGTTTATTCAAGGTCAAACATTAAAACGCGTTTTTCTCGGAACGTCAAAAAAATATTTTTAGAAATGGTCACTCATGGTCTCTATTTTTAAAAATCGAAAAACTTCAAATATTTCGCTAAAATCAATCTGTAAAGTAGGGGAAATATACCCATTTTAATCACACTAAGCCGTTCGACCAATTCTCATCACTTTTGCCGTTTCTGCTATTAAATCAACATTTTCAAATGTTTCAACAATGGAGAGTTGCTTGCTCACTTTTATTTGAGCTATTTATTACTTTGGAACAGTCAAAAACACTTTATGAAAGCTGTAATTCATGATCAAAGTGCTGATAGGCCGATAATAGAAATAGGCTGAGAAAGGGTATAGTTCTCCTACTTTTCGATTGGAAATTCCATTTCACATAAAAAAATTACGTCAAATTTGTTTTTGCATGAAATTTCGATTTTTTCCAAACATCACTATGGGTAATTCTCACCAACTCACACGAAATCAGGAAAAGTTGCCCGACCCCTCTTCGATGTGCGTGAAACTTTGTCCTAAGGAGTAACTTTTGTCCCTGATAACGAATCCGAGGTCCGTTTTTTGATATCTCGTGACGGAGGGGTGGTACGACCCCTTTTATTTTTAAACCTGCGAAAAAAGAGGTTTTTTCAATAATTTCAGCCTGAAACGGTGATGAGATAGAAATTTGGTGTCAAAGTTGGGAAAAATGAGACGCCCGATTTGATGGCGTACTCATAATTCTGAAGAAAAAAAAACGTATTTTCATCGAAAAAACACTTAAAAAGTTTTAAAAATTCTCCCATTTTCCGTTACTCAACTGTAAACATTTTTGGAACATGTCATTTTAAGGGAAATTTAATGTTCTTTTCGAATCTACATTGACCCAGTAGGATATTTTTTTCATTTAGAACATTTTTTTTTTCATTTTAAAATTTCGTGTTTTTTTCTAACTTTGCAGGGTTATTTTTTAGAGTGTAGAACATTATTACAAAGTTGTAGAGCAGACAATAACAAAAAAAATGATGTATAATGATAACAACATCACGAGTTATCGCGATTTTACGAAAAAAAGTTTTGAAAAAGTTTCTTTTTGCGTTTCTCTTTGTTTCGTCATCCGTGTCTGTCGTGGATTACCATGAACCGGTATGATCGACGACGACCAACTTTTTCAAAACTTTTTTCGTAGAATCGCGATAACTCGTGGTGGTTACAAGCAAACCTCTTATGTTTATATATCATTTTTTTTGTAATTGTCTGCTCTACAACTTTGTAGATTATTATTACACTCTAAAAAATAACCCTGCAAAGTTAGAAAAAAACACGAAATTTTAAAATGAAAAAAAAAAAAATGTTCTAAATGAAAAAAATGATCCTTCTGGGTCAATGTAGATTCGAAAAGTACATTAAACTTCCCTTAAAATGACATGTTCCTAATTTTTTTTACAGTCGAGTAACGGAAAATGGCAGAGTTTTTAAAACGTTTTTAGTGTTTTTTTCGATGAAAAATACGTATTTTCGGAATTTTGAGTACGCCATCAAATCGGGCGTCTAATTTTACATAAAAGTCCCGTTGACACCAAATTTCTATCTCATCACCGTTTCAGGCTGCAAATTGTTGAAAAACACCTCTTTTTTCGCATGCTCAAAAATAAAACGGGTCGTACCGCCCCTTCGTCACGAGATATCAGAAAACGGACCTCGGATTCGTGTTCAGGGACAAAAGTTACTCCTTAGGACAAAGTTTCACGCAAATTGAAGAGGGGTCGGGGCAACTGCTGTGTGAGTTGGCGGAGAATTACCCCTATTTTTGCCTTCCTCATCTCACTGAGGCAAGGCTATAAAATCACTCGAAAAATGAACTTCTTAAATACACCTCCTAGATATACCTTCACGTATACCTATCGACTCAGAATCAAATTCTGAACAAATGTCTGTGGGGATGTGTGTAGACACGATTTTTTTTCCACACGATTATCTCAGAACTGACTGAACCGATTTTGGCCGGATCCGCCTTATTCTGTTCGTTTTGGGGTCCCCTAAGACCCTATTAAATTTTATTTTGTTTAGTAAAGTATTTAAAAAGTTATGCCAGGAAAAAGATTTTTGTAGATACAAAAAAGGGTGATTTTTTGCATAACCTCAAAAGGCCGGGTCTTTTTGTTTACGTGCGAGAGTCGCGCCAGATGCGGAAAGCCCGGTTGCCATATTGCTTTAAATGAGTGTCTGCATGTTTTCTGGAAAAGTCTGTTATCAGGTATATATTTTTTTTTTCATAAACTTATTTTCATTATTACTTTGTAAATGTGAGGAAGGCACCACCCACCTAATGGTGGATTAAGAAACGTTTTTTTTTGAATCATAACTCGGCGGCAGATTTTTTGACCATGTTTCTGTATGGCTCAAAAGTTGCAATTTTTCCGTGCACCTATTTTTTCTCAATAGTCCTCAACAATACCTACAACTTTACTCAAGACACCAAATTGATCAGAAAATTCATTCAAAAGCTAGGCCGTTGCAATTTTTTTAAAGTTTATGTCGCCCCCCTTTATAGTTGGCCTGAATAATCAGGGGCAAATTTCCGAAATTTCCGAATTTGGATTTCAAGGGTCAACGTTTTTCTTCGAAAACTTGATATAAATGTTAAAATTTTCAGTTGTTCGATACAGCATTCGAAAGATCGCTAGAAAAACTTTCAATTGAAGGTAAAAGCGAATCATTAAGTTCAATTATCGATTTTCTATGAATTTTTGATCATTGCCCGATCTGTAAACTGTTCCGAATATGATGGATGACTGTAAGTCGTGTAATACGGTTTCAATACTGTCCACACTAATTCTGAAACATCGCGTTTTCCACCAAACCCATCAAATCCGTTTATTCCCGCTCATAAAGGATCATCCCAACTGGTTAAGTCGAACTGGTAAAAAAAGAGAAGATAATTTCCCTCATAAAACTGTCTCTTAGGGTGTCCAGAAAATGGAATAATGTTCCATAACCTCGCTCTATAACCCGAATACAGATAAATATGAGAAAAACTGATCAAAACTAAGTTTTGCAATGAAATATATTTAGATTTTTTTACTCCAAATATTCTAAAAAATCGTTTCTTTGGAAAGTGGTTCGACTTGAACATGACAGTGAAAATTATTATGTCACAAACTTCAACTAAAATATGGCAGTAGTTCTAAAAATAGAAAAAAAAAAAAACAATTTCCCGCTTGTGAACAAAAGGTCATCTGGGCACTAGCGTGGTTCACGGATATATGAAAAAGACAAAAGTGTTCAATTTCATTTGCATCAACCGGAATTTTGAAGTACTATGACCCAAAAAGCTAGCCTGAAAATTTTAGCTTATTTGGTTATGGTTTAGTTGCTCCAGTTTTGATATGAAGTTAGAATGGAATTTCAATAAATTTAATCGATTTATTTTTCACTTTTTAACTCTTCTTCTAGAAAGTTTTCCTCAACCCGATAAAACTTTATCATGTAAGAGTTTTCTTATAGGTTTTGAATCGGGGAACAACTTTGTAGAACATCGCAAAGCGCTAGGAAATGATCCCGAAAAGATACAGATTAATTTTTTTAGCATATTTTGAAATTTTGCCGAAAAAAGTAAACTCTGAAAAACATCCTGTATCTTTCCAGGATTAATTCTTAGCACTTTGCGATGTTCTACAAAGTTGTTCTTCGGATCAAAAACTATAAGAAACCTATGAATAGGAAAATTTGATAGGGTTTTGGGAAATTTTCTATAAGAACATGTAAAAAGTTACAATTCTCCATATTAAATTGAATCAAGTTCCATACTAACTTCAGATCAAAACTGGAGCAACTAAACCTTAACCAAATGAGCTCAAATTTTCAGGCTAGCTTCTGGGGTCATAGAACTTTGAAATTCCGGTTGATGCAAACGAAATAGAACACTTTTGTCTTTTTCATATATCCATGAACCACCCTACTGGGCACCCTACTGCCCATCAACCCATATGCAGGGATCACGGGTCCCCCACAGACCGTTATTATAAATAAAAAATTTCCACCCAAACCAATGATTGGACATGGTTCCTGGGACCATTCTACACCTCTGGGCCGAGTTTCAAAATATTTGCCGGCAGAAATTTCGAATACGGTCAGTTTTAGTGTTTCGAGTAGAAATTAAGGGGAAATCACATGTAAAATGCGTAGGAAAAGATCAAAGTTTCAATGTTTTATTTCCAAAACATTACTGGTCATGGTTTTAAATTCTATTAGCATGTAGCAGAATGATATAAAACGATTAACAGCACTGACTTGGCCGGATTAAGCCTAAGTTAAGTGACTTATGGCCTATCTACAATCACTTAGCTTAGAACATCTAAGTAAAGTAGTTACTTAGGAAAGTCTGCAACTTACGTTCGTCATCCACAATCAACTTAGAAAACTTGCTGGGCTGATATACGTTGCTATGCAGTTGTTTGTTTACCTTTGATATGGAAACGTCAACTTACCGTAGATTTTGAAATTTTCCAAACCAAACGTCAGTTTCTAATTTGATTACTTTTCCATTGTAGAAACTCAGATTCATTTCCATTGATTCAAATTCCTAAGCTAAGTGAAATTTTCTAAGCTAAGTGATTGTAGATAGGCCATTAAGTATATTATTTACAAGTTTACACCTTAATATTAAAAAAACCCCTACATCAAGGAATTTAAAGTCAAGGTTCACTAGATAGCACAAAAATAACTTAAAATGGGGTGACTTTGAGCCAAGGGTGACATTGTGCCAAATTTTACGATTTTATAATAGCCAGATAGCTTAACACCAAGTTCGATAAGCTTGAATTGCAAAGTATAATCGTTGCAAATATTGTTCTTAGATTATGTCCTCTGACATAAAAAGTTCAATAAGTACGAAACACTAAAAATAGATAAAATAGATAAAGCTTTAGTTTCATAAGCCTTACCGTTTGACCCCGACAAGAGTTTTAGGACACAAGTCACATTGAAAACTTACCTCGCCTATACATACTTGACTATATCGGGTTCGGTGTTAGAGTGTTAAACGTGGTTGCCTCTCACCCCAGTTTGGTTGGTAATGTTGTAGAGCGAACAATTTGATTTGATTTGATATTTAACTGTACTATTTTCATGTTTTCATAAGATATGCCAAGCTTGTTAAAAGATCGATTGTGTTTTTACATTGGGCAGAAGTAGGATTTGTTTTGATGAATACATTATTAGTGAACGTTCTTGATGATCAATAATATGTTTTATTGAATCCTAACTATGAGTGTATCAACATTATTTTATTCAATTATAAAAAGTTATTTTATTTTATTTTTTTTATTTTATGACGATAACTGCAATGTTGAAAAATAATTGGTTGGTTTGAAATATTAATCCTGTGGGAAGTTGTGCCATTAAACTTTTGCTAAGTATAATCATTACTCAGGACCACAAAAATAGATGAGCTAAATGATAGCTGGAGTACTCTCCGGATTTCATTCGTAAGATTGAAATTTGTAAACGTTTTAAAACAAAAAAGAACAATTTTATTCTAATTGCTATGTCACAAACTTGCCACGTCACAAAATTTGTTTCCCTAATATTTTGATTGATTTATTTAATTTCAGAAGGAATTGATTCAGAACTGAAAAACGTGAGCATAATTTTCAAATTTGGAGGATTCCAGGAGATTTTAAATTTATTTAATTAATTAAATTTTAAATCAACAGGCTTTATTCAAACAGAATAAGCAGATTTGCGTAGCAATATCATCAAATTGCTTTGTGGGAACATAAATAGACCAAATTAATCCGTCTACAAGTAAATAAATTAACACAAAATTCAAGCTTGTCAAAGAAATCTTTATGCATTTATTGGTACAATGTCACCCTTGGCACAAAGTCACCCCATTTTAAGTTATTTTTGTGCTATCTAGTTTTCCTTGACTTTAAATTTCTTGATGTAGGAGTTTTTAATATTAAGGTATAACCTTGTAAATAATATACTTAAGTCACTTAACTTCGGCTTAATCCGGCTAAGTCAGTGCTGTTAATCGTTTTTATATCATTCTGCTACAAGTTAATACAATTTAAAACCATGATCAGTAATGTTTTGGAGTTAAAATATTGAAACTTTGATCTTTTTCTACGCATTTTACATGTGATTTCCCCTTAATTTCTACACGAAACACTAAAACTGACCGTATTCAAAATTTCTGCCGGCAAATATTTTGAAACTCGGCCCAGAGGTGCAGAATGGTCCCAGGAACCATGTCCAATCATTGGTTTGGGTGGATATTTTTTATTTATAATAACGGTCTGTGGGGGACCCGTGGGGATGCAAGCAAGTCTAGCGAGCTCACCAGTTTATAACCCCCAAACATTAAACTACGTCCCACATGCACACGCACATGCCAGCGCGGACCCGGGGCCTCTGGGTTCGATCCCAAGACTTGGCTACAACGAAAAAATAAAAACGGATGATCCGATACTTCAGGTCCAGCCAAGCTAAGCCGCTCCGATTCTTTGGAGAGCAAACGCGCGCGCGTATTTCTAAAAATAACAAACTCATACACTTTTACAAATAAATACACCCCAGAATAAGAGAGAACGATCAATTTCCCGCCGACGCGGCTCGGAGGCAGATTTCGGGTTGGACCTGCCGCTCCGTCGCCACCGCCAGACCTCGGACCTCGGGCGGGAAAATGCAATGCGAGGAAGACGAAGAAGCGTGGCGCTCTGCTGTTTGTATAGGAGGGAAAGAGATCGCGCCAACTGGCTGGAAAATCTCACTTGTTTGGTTTAAGTTTTTTCCAAGTCGAAGGATTGCTCAAATTAGTTCATCGTTACGCTTGGACGGGTTTGGTCGTGTGTCGTCGGAACGGCCACGCAACGGAACCAAGTGACCTAGAGACTCTTCATCTCTCGAGAGGAGTTGGGACTTATTAATTGTGCTCACTGTGGTTGATTTTAATAATCTATTAAGGAGGCAAATATTTATGTTCTGTTTGATTTGAGAATTTTAAATATTTACAAATTGCCGTGGCCGCGTTGATTATCCCAGAGCTGGACGAGCCAGTCGCGAGTGTTTACAGATTCCTTCCGCGGAATAGTACGGTTAGACGAGTTGGCGCGCGATTTTCGGAAGTGACTTGGTGAAAAATTTGAAGATTTTTGTTTTGTTTCTTCAGAAGTGATCATGATAAAGACTGAGGAACATGCGGACTCCAGTAGCCTCGGAGTGACCTCCGTTGTTGGTGGCGGTTATCACTACAGGAACATCAGTTCCAACATCGTGGTGGCCACTCCGCACATAATCGAAAATCCGGCATTGCAAACCATGGACGACAAAATGGCCGCAATGAACCATTACCACTACCACGGTGCGATCAGCTCCTCCCAGATCGACGTGAAGAACGAGATGGACGATCGAAACTCCCCGGCCGTCGGATACCACATCACCGACGTCAAGATGGAGTCGGACAAGATCCCCTCGATGTACCACCATCCGTTCGACAAGATCTCCTCGTACTACATCAACCGATCGCCCTACCTAATCTCCCAGGTCAACGACGATCCGGACTACGGAGAACCCCGAACCTCCTACCTATCCCAACTGGACAACTCCATCAACACGATGCGCCTCACCGATTCCGGTCCAATCCCACCCCTGATCAACTACCAACCCGTTTCCCACACGGACCTCCCATCGCTCCGCTGCCGCAGCAACGGAAGCAGCGGAGGTCACATCTCCCCAACGTCCTCATCCATGATCCACCCCGGAATATCCACCGTCCTAACCAGCGGCGGCCACTTTACCATCAACCAAAACCCACTTCTCCACAAAACCCCCTCACCGTCCCCAATCTCCCCACCAGCTTCACCAACCCTTTCCACCACTTCCCAACAACCCTCAAACAGTGGAATCCAGAAAAAGACCTCCCCGTCAACCTCATCCGGATCGACGACGAGCGAACAGCAGTTGACCAGTACAACCGGAGATAACGGGGCAACGTCCACCGGAACGGGTGGATCCGGTGGGGGAACGTCAAAAAAGTCCAACGGAGGTAGGCGGCAGGAGAAGCCCCAGCTTAGCTACATCAACATGATTGTGATGGCCATCAAGGATTCGCCGCACCGGCGGAGGACGCTCAGCGAGATCTACAAGTATCTGCAGTCAAAGTGAGTAAAGGGGTTATCTTGAGACAAAAATCGTAGTGTATTGGAATGTGGTTTAAATGATGAGCTTTACTGAATTAAGGAGTTAACGAGTAAAACACATTCTGTCCAAACATGTAACGCGTTTACACAACTCGAATTTTTTGAAGTTAAAATCAGTAAACGCTTCAGTTTCGTCAAGGTTTGATAAATTTGAGCACCCTAAACATGCTCCAATGCAATAAATAACATTGTTAATTTGGGTTTAATTAAATACGACATTATACTAAGCAACCATGCGCACCCAATCCGTATTTTTGCTACTCCCATAACTAAACGTGGATGCGCAGGGGGTTACACGAAATTCATAGTTTTATTTATTGGAATTCTCTGAAATGCAGTTCTGTCGATTAGAGCGTGTTCCGGAAGCCCAAATCTGTCATAGGGGAACTATACCCTTTCTCAGCCTATTTCTATTATCGGCCTATCAGCACTTAGATCATGAATTACAGCTTGCATACCATGTTTTTGGCTGTTCCATAGTAATAATAAGTGATAACAAGTAATAATAAGTGAGCAAGCAACTCTCCATTGTTGATACATCTGAAAATGTTGATTTAATAGTGGAAAACGGCAAAAATGATGAGAATTGGTGGAACGGCTTAGAGTGATTAACCGTCTAATGCCCAAATATTTTCTCGAAATTTTTTATTTTTCCCGTGTTCAGGAGGTCATTTTGAGCAACTTTTGTTCTATGAAAAACTTTACTTCTCTTGTTTTATTTTTTTTGTTTCATTTTTAGTTTTTTAATCTGCTTTTATCTTGCTTAGTTTATACAGTCGACTCTTGGCTGTCGATCTTCTCGATGTCAATATTGCTCCATCTATCGATGAATTCTTCAGTCCCTTCAAACTGCATACTTCGATAGGCTTTATTACTCGATATTTTCTCTTGCTTGAAGAATCTCTTCATCGACGGTCCCTTGGATTCTGTTTGCTTGAAAAATCTCTTCCGGTTGTCAATATTGTCACTATCTCATGGCTTGCATAGACATTTTTCTTTGCGAAACGAAGCTTTGAAGGGTGTTTGACATTAGTTTCTTTTTGTTTGCTGGACGTTGCCATGATTCTCTCCCATGGCTGGGTACCAAGAAAAACATATTTTCAATCGAGTCTTCATTTTGCATCATTCTGTAAACTGATGATTCTCTTCCTCGACGGTCCCTTGGATATTGTCAACCAGAGAGTCGACTGTATATGTTTTTGGTAGTATTTGGCCTACTCTACCACCTCCTATAATTACATTTTGCCTATCTATTTTTTTCATGTTTTTACAGTAACTTTTTCTAATTTTTGCATGTTTTTCACATTTTCTGCTATAAAATGGCACCATTATCATTTAAATTGTAAATTAATGTGTAAAGTCATAGTCTGGGGCACTAGAAAAATTACTGCATACTTCTTTTAACTTAAAATATAAGAAATGTTAGTAAAAAACACTGCTAAAGTTTACCTCTAAAAAAATTACATTTTTCAAAACATTGGCAAAGTCACATAAAACAAGTAAAACTTTCAACCCATAAATTATCTAAAATTTTAAGAGTTCTTCTTTCCAATGCTTTTTTAAGATCAAAAATTGGTTGAAAAATCGATTTTAATGTTTCCAAAGCAGTCTATACCATAAGATCATGAAGGTATATTTCTATAATAATAAATTCGCTTACCGTTTTTCTCAATGTTTCTTGGACCAATTTTAAAATTTGATATACTCTCACAGCGAAAAAAAAACTGACGGATGTAATCGTGATTTTGTTCTAAAAAATTACAAACACCCACAAATTTTCACAAGATACAATATGTAAGGCCTTGTAAATTTTTAAAAATACCTTCCGATTTTATACTTATTATGGCATTTTAGGCGCCAGGTTTGCAAATTATTTTTAAACTTAAGGTATCATTGTTTGGAAATGTCTCATTTTCAGGGTAAAAGTGGATCTTACTTTACTTTACTTTACTTACTTTTACTGCTCGTACAACCTCCGGGTCATGAGCTGTCTCCAGATGCGTTGCCATCTAACTCGGTCCTGGGCTGCTTCTCTCCAATTCCGCTGCGGAACCCTAACGAAATTCAAAAATTGTCAAACTTTATTTTTTTTATCCATGTAATTTTTCCCACTGAATCTGAATCTGTCCTTAGAAGTGAGTCAAAGTGTTAAAATGTCTATTTGACCATATACTAGGTTACCATGGTTTTGTGAGATTACACTGACCTACAAAAAATGACAAAAATTCTGCGCAGGCTTAACTTGAGGGGAAGCATGAAGTTTGGTGTACCCAGAAACACGTGCATTTTGAATTTTTCAAACATATTTTTACAGGTATGAATGGGTTTTCTCCAGAGTTTGCTACTACCACATATTGCACGCAATTTTTTGATTGTATTGTCCAAATATGTTTGATAAATTCAAAGTGCACGTGTTTCTGGGGACCCCAAATTTCATGCTTCCCCTCGAGTTGTGCCTGCGCAGAAATTTTGTTGGTCGGTGTTATTTTACATAGAAACCCAAAATATGACCAAAAAGCTATATTTTGACAGTATGACTCAATGTCGAGGGCAGATTCAGGTTCAGCTGGTAAAATTACATGGAAACACATTAATTTGGACAATTTAAATAGGGGTAAACTTTTCCCTTGTAAATTAAACATTGAACGTTTTTAAACAAAGATACCGATGAGATTTTTTGTAGTGTAAAATCTCCTCTTTCGAAGCAATCTGTGGCTTTTTCCTTAATAAGGAAACAACTCTTGAGCCTTAAGTCCAATTTGAATTTATCCTTGCAAAAAAGCAAAGCAATCCACTTTAACGACCCCCGAGTCTTTTGTGGTCTCTGTTGCAAGTTTTTGCTCATTTCTAGTCGTCCGAAGGTTATGTGCGGTAAGTCACCCAAAATCTCTTTTACGCAAATGGACCGGCGTATTACTTCCCCATCCGATAGAAGGCGGGAATCGAACCCGCGCCCCATAGCAACTTTATTGTATTTTCTCATACGGAATCAATAGCATTATGTCGATTATTCGATTAAGTTCACATAGGGTGAATAGGAACCCACGGGACAATTATGCGTTAGAAACACAGAAATCGATCGAAAAATTTCAATCGCGTTTTTCTCAGTTGCACTTTTCCGAACATGGGACAATTATGCGTAGAACGGCAGTGTAAGCGTCAAAAGGTGAGGCACTGAAAGCTGCACAAAACGGCGTTCTTAACTCGATTTGGTCCAAAATCGACGTGCGACAAGACGATCACGACGAGATGCTTTCTCTAAATTTAGTTTAAGGAGGCGTAAATTGCGAGATAAAATTTAGGTGTTGTTGCTTGAATTAATAAGCTTACCAACTTTCTAGAAGACAAAAAATTCCCACTAATATTCCTGCAATGTTAGATTTTCAAAAACACCCCAATCGTGAACCACCTTAATTTTTTTTAGTCAAGTTCGTTTTTCTCTTCCCATTAGCAAAAACCCTCTTCTCTCCAGAACGGCAACATTTTCCAGAAAATGAATTTTCCAATTAGTTTTTGCGATCTGGACCACTGTGCAATGTTTTTGAAGTTTTTAAATTGGTTTAAAAATGGATATATAATGGATAAAATATCTTATTTTGTTATTAGAACATCATGACCATCAATTATGGGAAGAAAATATATAAACAAAATAGTAAAATATCAAAAACTTAAGTTACGGCACAAATTGGTAAAATATTCTAAAATCTGAAGAAATCAGAAATCAAAACCAAATTTGCTATTTTTTTAATTTCATAAATTTGTCTAAAACTATGGTAAATTTTGCATAACTCAATTTTTTAATTATTGGTATACCATCAAGGAAATCAATCATTGTTCGAAAATGTTTTAAGCTTCCACACCATATTTTGATATAATTTTCATTATGAATTTTAAATGTCATATAATAAAATATTGCGGGGTCATTTCACTTCCATCGAAAACAAAATAATGAACTCGTTTTTTGGCATCAATTCAAATTTTCGCCTTTTTCGCCAAAATTGTGAAAAACCTTTGAAATACCCAAATTTCAACCAATTTGTCGTTTTTCAAACAATTTACATGAGCCCAAAACAGGATTTTTTTTATGTAGGGGAGAGTGGGGAGACTTGATCCCCGGGGACACTTGATCCCAAGCCTGTACCTCGTCAGCATGTGGGTAAAACAATTAGCTTTGTTTTAGAAATTTTTGCGAAATTGAGTAAAACTCATTGTAAAAAACAAAGAAAAAAATTAAAAAATGTTTAGATTGAGTTACACACATTTTTCTAAAAAGTGCTGCAAAAAACTTCCAAGAGATCTTTGTTTTGATAAATATAGAAAACACTCCAAAATTATTTAAAAAAAATATTTTTATAGATGAATTGTTTGATAAACATATCAACTCCAAAACCCTTACGCATTTGACGCTAAATTTATCGTCATACTATTATTACAATCAATTGTTTAAAAAAGTGCGTTTAGGGAGACTTGATCCCTGCATTTTTACAGTCACTGGAATCAGCCTCAAGATTAAATAATTGGGCTGGGTTTTCGTACATAGTTTCCTTTAGTATAGTTGTACATAACTTACTGCAGTTTGAACCATTTTTCAAAAGTTTTGTAAACAAAAATTACCAGCTTTTGTAAACATGCCCAATTTTTGTCTAAAAAAGAAAATTTCAAGTTTTTAAATATTTTGCATGCTAAACTTTTTATATTTTGAACTCAAACGTACATGTTTAATGTGAAATGTTTAATGTGAAAATGCCGATTTAAAATATTTTTTTAAAACGCTTGGCATGATTTGAAGAGTTTTTCTGATGAAATACCCTTCTCAGCCAAACATAGTTGAATGTTTATGCTTTGAATTCATGCAAAAAGTTCATAGCTTTGTGAAAAATTGACAGAGTTATGTGCGATACAAAAAAGGGGATCAAGTCTCCCCCACTCTCCCCTACTTTTTTCTCGACCCTCTCCGATTTCAATGAAACTTTGTAGACATGTTATCCTAGGCCTATAACCACAGACATGCTATAACTAACTACATTGCTCATGACTGAAAACATAATATTTTTTCAGTGTAGTGTAGTAACCTGGATAGTGAATTAGCTTATATCTGCAAGCCCATGCATCCAATTGAAATGGGGTTAAAGACAAAGTTATAGGAAACTGGACGAGCTTTCCGGTAAAAATATTTTCGAGACTGAAAAATCAAGTCTGTCATAGGGACCATCCATAAACCACGTGGACACTTTAGGGGGGGGGGGGTATGGCGATTGTCCACGATCCATACAAAAAAGATTTTTTTTGTATGGACAATTGTCCACGAAGGGGGGGTAACAGATCCCAAAAAAGTGTCCACGTGGTTTATGGATGGTCCCATATAAAAATTGCCAAAAACCATCAAAAACTCTATTTTTTCAACATTTTTATTTTTAAACCGCTGTAACTTCACAAGGATTGAACTTAGGACAATGGTCAATATGGAGACTTTTATGTAAAATTGTCTGGAGAATCGACTCTCGTGTTTGGTTTTTGAAAATTTTGACGTTTAGAGTACTTTTGAAAAAAAAAAACAGTTTCAGTAAATGATTTTTGTATTTTTTTAGGTGAGTTGCTCTATCCTGCATTTTTCGTAAGTGTTTTTGTAACATCTTAGGCTATTTTCACAAAAATTTGAACGAAAAAAAATCGTAGGCTCACCTTCAAATTTGACTTTTGAACTTAATAATCAAAAAATCTTGTAAAAGTGGAGTGTTTTTTTCTTTCAGTGTATTTTTTTCGGAAAGCCTGTCAAATTTCTTACAAGTTTGTCTTTGACCACTTTTTGATACGTTGCAACGGCTTCGAGATACAGCAATATTTAAATTACGAAACACAAAAATATTTAAAGCACTTACGCCCTTCTCAAATGTCATTATCGAGTGTAACTGGTCCCATATACACAAAATTGGCTTTTATAGGCCTAGGATAACATGTCTACAATGTTTCATAGGGACGTGGCGTTACATCGTGCTGCCACCTGGTTTTTTTAAGCGCAAGAGTGGAAAAGTGCTGAGTCATCGTCTAAAAATAGACGGCGTCCTATCTCGCCCAGCAAAATTAAGTCGATAAAGTAGTCGGTTTCGATGAGAAAAAGTGGAAAACGTGGTCTAAAAATAGCGACGCCATCCCCGTATTGAAATCGGAGAGGGTCGGGTACAACCGATTCCCTATTTGACATGGAATTGCTCATGATTACAATTAAATTTGGAATTATTATTGAATTTAAAACATTCTATTTTCCAGGTACGATTTCTTCAACGGAGAGTACAACGGCTGGAAGAACTCGGTCCGGCACAACCTCAGCCTGAACGAGTGCTTCAAGAAGCTGCCCAAGGAGTGCGGCAAACCGGGCAAGGGCCACTACTGGACGATCGACGCTTCCGCCGAGTACATGTTCGAGGACGAAGGCAGTCTGCGACGGCGACCACGTGGCTTTCGCCGGAAGCAACAACTCAAGGCGTACGCCGGAGGTGGCGGAAGTGCGTTTTACCCGACGGGGAGTGCCGTGGGGTATGAAATTTCCGTTCCGGATTTGCCCGGCGGAGGGTACATCTCGCAACCTTACGGAACGTACGGAGATTACTCTGCGCCTAACGGCGCTGGTCAGTCGGCGTTTGGGACGGCCGCGGACTCGTGGCATTACCCGTCCCCGGAAGGGCTGAGTCAGTACTCAAAGATTACGCACACTTCGCTGCACGAGCCACAGCCGCCGGGTTCTCCGGGATCGGGCCAGCATCAGCACCAACAGCAACAGTCGCAGCATCCGCAGCAGCAGAATCTAGACTACGGCAACTACTCGTTCGCGCCCAGTCCGTACAGCATCGATAATGGTGAGTGCCCGGAATTAATGAATGAATGGTACCTCTTTGTGTTCTGCTTGGTGGCAAGAATCGGTTCCAATTTCACTTCTAATCGATGTCGAATGTGCCTTGTTGACAGTTTCGCTTAATGCCCGCAAGCAAGAAGGCAAGCATTTTTAGTGCCGACCATAAATCTTGGCCGAGCGTGAACAAACGGAAGAAGCATATTTCATTCAGTCAGCGCGCGGTGTATTGTAGCAACAAGTGTTTGTTGAGTTGAGATTGAAATTTTGGAGTCGTCTTGGAGTGGATGGTTCGGAAGAAAGTGAAAAGAAGTTAAGAAAGTTGTGGGAGAAATTGACTGGTCCGATTACAACGGACCAACAATATTTAGTGCATTCTAAATTCATGACACAGCTCAATATTTTTAAAGGATGCATAAGAACTTTGGAAATTCTCACTGAGAAAAAATTAAGTGGAAATTTGATTTTTCGAAAAACCGTGTAGTTTTAATGCACTTTGTAGAGTTGGATGACTTTGAAATTCGAGTTATATTAAAAAAAAAATCGTCTGGTCAAAACAGCAACATATTTTTTTTAGTTTTTTCTGGGGTCCAACACAACCTTTCAAAATTTGGGAGCGATTGGTTGAGCTTTGGTTGAGCCCCCAATTAGGTTTTACGCCGACTCGATTTGGAGGTTAGAACCCAGTCAAATCAATCCGAATCCTGAAACGGAATCTAATTAGAATCGTATACAAATTCCGTTTCAAACGCAACAACCGGTTCCGTGTCCGAACCGGTTGTTGCGTTTGAAACGGAATTTGTATACGATTCTAATTAGATTCCGTTTCAGAATTCGGATTGATTTGACTGGGAAGGAGTGCACTGTTTTTTACATCGACTTAGCACAGTTCGATGCGGTCGTCGATTTTGTTTGGGGAAATTCGTCGACAATCGACGAAGACCGTGTAAACAGTGTACACGAGCTGTCAAATGACGTCACGGTGTAAAACCTAATTTGGTTTTACAGCGTGACGTCACGAGCGCACACGCACACACATTTTTACTGAGACACACGTGCAAAAAATGTAAACAGTACAGCCAAGCTGTCAAATTTCTAACCTCCAAATCGAGTCGGCGTAAAACCTAATAGGCTAAAGCGATTGAATTTTGTTTGAGAGTTTGCATGGGAAAACCCTATTTTTGCATTTTGTTCTGAATTTTTATTTTTTATTCTTATTAACAAAAAAAAATAGGGTTGAAATTGAGAATTTTAAAATTCCCAAGATGAAAACACATATTTTTAATGTCTCGTTAATCTTTAAGAGCGAGTCCACGAGCAAAGCATACCCATCTCGCATCAACTTCAGCAATCTGCCTGACATTTTCAGGGGTTGTTTGTACATATAAAACTAGCATCTGGCCAAAATATGAGCACTCTAGGTCAAAGGGCAGTGGGGCAAATCGGGACACAAAGTTTGAAGGTTCAAAAAAGGTCAAACATCTTAAAAAGGCTATAACTTAGACAAAATTCAATAAAATTTCAAAATTCAAAATGCAGCTGAAAGGGCTTGAAAATGCAACAAAATGCAGGGAGAAGCATCCCAATTGGTTTAATCTAAAGGGAGTTATTGGCATTTTAGTGACAAAACAGCATAATTTCAAACTCAAATAAAAAAGTGTTCCATCCAGATATCAACTCGGTTCGACCAGGGATCTGACAGGCATGCACTTTCCTTAAGTCACCGCCAGCGGCGCTGTCAATGTTGTTTACGTGGGGTTTTTGAAAAGGTAGTATGAAACAAATTTATAAATTTTTATCTAAAAATTGATTAATTTTAAGTTTTAAATATCTTTTGTTTATATATTAAAGTAAATGGCAAGTATTACGTGCAGATTTCCTCATTTATTATTTATAAGACCGATAAACAAAGTTGTACTAGAACAACAAGTAACATTAAACTAAAAATTGAATATATTCAGTGTCCTTGAAACAAAATTAGCTTTGTAAGATTCTTCCTGACTGTTGGTTTAAATTTAATTACACTTGTAGAATACTCAGTTAATTAACATTTAAACATAATTCAACAACGAGTTGGAACAACATATTTCGATGATTATTCATTGCATCCTGTTCCAAAATGTGATTTGCTAGTAATTACACCAACAAAACCGCATTTATAGAAAAAAGAAAGCAAACTGAATAAATGTCGTCAACAGTGACATTGACATAGTCAAACATACGTGTGCTATAAGTTCCTGAAATATTAAAGTTCAAATCTGAGATTAAACGTAAATCTTTTAAAAAAAAACTACAATTGCTACAAGTTATTTGAATATTAATTAAAGTTCAAATCTGAAATTAAATGTGAATCGCTTGAAAAAAAAACTTGGTGATTAAAAAAAAAGTTTTTATTTTTAACAATTCATGTGCATACAACATTTTCAAAAACCTCGCTGCAAAAACTTGGTTCGATCTTGGTTCGATTTTGACTTCACTCGCTTTGTATGTGGATGACAGTCGTGACGTATCCGTGGGTTCGACCTGCAGCTTGTAGGGGACATCTGGGACTACCATCTGAGACTGAGAACGCTTTGGGTAAGGCAGTTTAACATATTGAATAGACATTTTTACTTTTAGTGAATTTCCCATTTTCTGGTGATAATTTTATCATATTCGTATAAAGTTAAAAAAAATAAGCAGTTGCTTTTTGCTGGTGTCATCTAGAATCCTTGGAAACGAACTTGATTTTCAATAAATGTAAATGTTTTTGGCCTTTCGAGTCAAAATATTCCTAAACATGGCTTTTAGATGGCCCCTATTCATTTTTTTAAGTCCGAGTCACAGAGCAAGTGTGAAGAAATCCGAATATTTGTCGAACCGTCGCTTTTACATCGATTAGGATTTCCTTCCCTTTTGCTTTCTTCGCCGACTCAACTCTGTCGTGTAATTGATACTCGTTTCCCCTAGCTTTTTGATTCGTGTAACTAATCCCAAACTTTTCACCCTCTCCATTCAACAGGTCTCAAGATGGCATCCCTGTCCCAACAGATGGCACCATCGGTAATTGCGCCATCATCTTCACCACCAAACCTATCGCCCACAAGCGCAGGTGTCGTCACGATGGCAGCGTCCCAGCACCATCAACAGGAGGCCATGGATTGTGGAGGCAAGGTGATAACCGGTTATGCTGGCAGCAGCACCAGCAGCCATTCGTCAATGTTGCCACAGCAACCGCAGCAGCAGCAACACCATCACCATGGTCACCACTCACACCTGCACCATCATGGGGGTGGGCCCAACGTGGGACTCAACACGGTGCTGACCTCGACCTCCGTGCACCAGTATGACCATGGGGTCAAGTTTGTTAATTGAGATTTTAGGAAAAGCAAGAAGAAGTTTTGAAAGTACTAGTAGAATTAGACATTTGAAACCAAGTGGCTGCAAATTTAAGGCGATTTTATTTTTTAGTTGTGAATAAATGACACCAAAGATTCAAAATGTTTTTTTTAATCAGGGGGGTGACATCTATATCTCACTACAGGCAGCTCGCCCGTAGCCAACACAAGCTGTCAACTTCAGCACCAGAACAAAAGGGAGCTGTCAATTACGGCGCCAGCACAAAAGAATAGTTGTACGTTATGGAACCAAAACAAAGCAACTACGAACTGAAAAAAAGTACAAAAACTGCAGGCATAAAATGGAAATAAAGTAATTTATTTTTTAGTAATATTTTACCGCAATGTACGTTTAAAAGTTAGTGTATGTTTTTGAGGTGATTGCTATCAATTTATTTGCAAAACAAACTACTTAAGTTGAGATTATTAAGCACAAACCGGGCCGATGACCTCATTTAAAGTTGTACTTTTATCACATGAAACGTTTAACTTAATAACTGTGTAATTTGACTTTTACTACAATAATTCTTATAACAAAAATTGAATTATTAATAAAACAAATATTTTTGTTTTCACTGTGCGCAGTTTGCGCGCTTTGTCAATCTCAATCACCCAAGATGGCGGACTTTAGCATCCCCCTGGTTTTGATGCACCGGGGGTGACTATGGGCCAGCAATGACATTTAATGACAACATGGCTGTTGTGAACCTAACTTTTGCCAACTTTAAAAGATTTATTAACTCCACTTTTGACGCCAGTGAAGTATTAAATGCAAAAGACCGAAATACCATATTTTCAAGCACTTCAATCAGCCGAAAAATACCTCAAACCACCTCTGAAAACCCCAAAATATCTCCGGTGGTCACGAACGCCTTGCGAACACTCTTTTTGTAAAAGTCTGCGATCTATGAAACGTAAAGCGGTGCAAAAAATAACCAAAGTTGATTTTTATGGGAAATTTAACACAGTTTCAGAGATCCCTTTTTTTTGCTTTCAAAGGCTCGTTGGCAAAATTCATAAAGTTATGTTTTTCTGCATTTTTCTGTTTACATACGAAACGAATAAAAACTTCTCTAGTGCTTCCATCCTGGGATATCCCGGAAGTTCAGAAGAGTTGTTGCAAATAAAAAGGGACAACTTTTGGTTTGGTTGAAAATTAGGGTGGTTCATGATTAGGGTGATTTTGAAAATCTAACTATCAAAGAATATTTTTGGAAATTTTTTCGTCTTCTAAAAAGATTTTGGGTTAAACTACGCCTTCTACGACAAAATGTATAGAAAGCATCTGAGCAAACCTTCAAAAATCAGTTTTTTGAACGTGGCAATTCAGGGTTAAGTTTTAGAGAAAAGTGATGTTCGGGGCACTTTTAGAACTCTAAAAACAAACATTTTTATTATTCGATAAGTCAATTTGGACTCAAGGATCAAAAGTTACTACCATATTCAGGTAAAAAAGATGAATTTTTAAAACATTAATATCTCGAAAAGGCGCCAAATTTTAAGCGCCAAGTTGTATTCGAAAGAGAAGATCCAACACAACAAGCGCTGAAAAAATCTCAGTGGAGTTTTTCTTTAAACTCGAGATATTTTTATTTGAAAAAGTTTAATATTGGGTTTTGGGCTTTAGAATGGATTCAGGCCAACTGTAAGGCAAAGGACGTCAAATAACATCATCACACCGAAAACGACGTTTGCATTCATTGTATTTTTCGAATTATGAGCAAAAATGTAAATTTGTTGACAAAACCACGCAAATGCTGTTCATTTCGAGATTCTTAAATAAGCTTTCTCGAAAGTTAGATTGTTTGAAAAAGTTTGTTCAATGTTTATAATGTTACCAGAAGCTATTACGAAGGTAATCAAACAACAACGGAACCTTGAAATCATTTAGAGGCTTGGTGGTGGAAGTGTTAAATTAAATTCCACTTGGGGGCAGAATGGACCACCATTTTCCTGCCTTATAAAAACAATCAAAAGTTAGGAAATTTGAGCTCAATGGATTATTTCACTCCTGGTAGCTTCACAAATCACGTTTAATGCAAAATTAGTTGATTTTTTAGTTGTTTTGATGCTTATTTGTAAAAATAGTGTCTTATTTTAACAAATTAAAACTATTTCAAAAGTGTTTATTTTGATAAGTGACTATTTTCATAAAAGTGGTCTAACTTCATGGAAACTATGTAAAAAATGTCTCTTTAATCATTTATTATCTCCCTTCAATGTTTTATTAGACAAAATGGCTTGTTTTCTAAGGTGGCCCATTCTGCCCCGCACCCAGGAAAAGTAACCGAAAAAAACTTTTTTTGAACGTGGCTCAAACATAGTTTTAACCTAAAAATTTTCATCAATCAAGTATACAGCATTGAAGGGAACATCCCAAAGCTTAAGCCAACTACACTGAATTCATAAGTTTGTATGATTTTCTATGGTTTTTGGCGCATTTTACTTCCCAAGTAACATTTTTTTCCAGGAGTTCTACAAGAGCTCTTCAAGATAGCTACAGCTTAGCAGTTTGGATCGCGGTAGGATAAAACTCTCTTCAAGTACTCTTCCAAACTCCTGAAGAAGTTTTGAAGAGAATTTTATCCTACCGCGGTCCAAACTGCTATGCTGTAGCTATCTTGAAGAGCTCTTGTAGAACTCCTGGAAAAAAATGTTACTTGGGTTAGGCGGACCGTTCTGCCCCGCCTGCCCCTAATCAAAGCTTTTGGAAATCTAGTCTGGACTGTATATCAAAAATGTTATCGTTTACTCAAAATTTCAATGCCTTCAATGCCAATTCCGCCTTTTACTCACCATTTCATGCAACTTGCAATAAATTTTGATTTCTGTTAAGCTCCCAGCATAATGCTGTATTATGTTTTCCATGACACTTTTACACAGCATTAATTTATGCAATGTGCTTTTATATACAACGAACGCTTAAAGTTGAAGCGTTCGAATAAGAAACACGTTTTAAGCCGATTACCAACACCAAACGCTTTCTTTATTTCTAGCGAAGACACACTCCAACTGGTAATCGTTTGAAGCTTTTTCGAATGGTAAGCATCTTGCCATTGTGCTTTATGCTCCTGGAACAAGCTTTATGCGCATGGTTCAGGATAAAGCTTTTGCGATGGAGACGGATGGTGATGGGTTGTTTTCTGTTGCAATGTTTTTCATTGTTGCATACTTGCAATAATAAATAAATAAATTTAAAGCAAAAGATTAAACTTCAAGCCTAATGTTATAAAAAGGTATCAAAAATTTATTATAACTGTTAAGCTACTGTCTTAATTTTGCAAAACATTCATGATTTTACTTACATATTTTTCCAATAAAGTTTGACGGCTTTTTCCAATCTGTGATTCAAACATTTTAAAATTGTAATAATTTAGATATTAAAAGTTATGCAGTAATTACTCAAGTTGAAATATCATTATTTTTTCCCCAGGTTTTTTTTGGGGAAATTTTGAACGTCATCCCAGTTTCAAATACAATTTGCACTGGTCTTAGCTGAAAATTGCATTGTGATTATTATAAGCATATTTGAACCAGTACATGTTTTTTTGTTTTGTATTTCCATATATTTCTTACATTTAATCGAATGCTCCTCATCGTAGGCCAGATTATTCAGTCCAACCGCAAAAACAGCAATTTTCACACTTTGTCCCAAGTGTCGGCCGGGATTGACCCGAGGTCGTCGTCGACGTCGCCGCCGGATCCTTTTTTTTGTCGTCGTCCCAACAGCAGCAGCAGCAGCAACGTGTCGGGACGTGGGAATTTTGCACATAAAAATGCAAATTACGAGACATGGACCGTTGAGGCCTTGTGGCTGCCGATGGCCGATAAGCATTAATGAGCCCGGTCCCCAGAATGAATTAACTCGTTTTGTTGGCGAAACAAAGGGATTAACTTTTGTGGTCGAGACCGGGCTCCTGGGGGGCAGAGCGGACCCGGTCGGCGTAGATTCCCGAGGCTAGGCGGTTCCAGCCATCATATTATCATTAGTATTACTCCAGGAAGCTTCATCGAAGCTGGACCTCCCGCTGCTGCTGCTGGTGGAAAGGATAAGTTTGCGAGACGAAGCACACCAGAAATGAGTATGCAAAGAAGGAGGAGGCTTAAATCCCTCGGCCAAAGCGCATCTTTGCGTCCAGCCAACGGATTAGCAGATTGACTCTGGGTTTTTACTGAAAGGAGACGCACTGCGTGGGGTTTCTGTTTCGTCTCACAGGCAGACAGGAAAGAGGGACACAGTTGCCTCTAAAGAGGTAGGATTTGTTTTGGTCACCTCAATCATCGACCATTCTTTTGGGGTAATTTTGCCATGGTTTGTAAATCAGATCGATTATTGCGATAGCTTTGTTGTAGAGTTGGAACAACGATATTGTATTACTAGAACTTATGTAATTTTGCAAAGCATACATCAAATTCTATGTTTTTTTAAGTAGGGTTA
The DNA here is from genome assembly GCF_015732765.1 of Culex quinquefasciatus. Taxonomy (NCBI): domain Eukaryota; kingdom Metazoa; phylum Arthropoda; class Insecta; order Diptera; family Culicidae; genus Culex; species Culex quinquefasciatus. Next base: position 152,833,533 of record NC_051863.1, on the reverse strand, counting down.
CCAAATAAATCTAAATTTTTTGAGTCACAATTTAAAAAAAATCAATAATTCGTCCAGTGTAATTTCAACAAATCTATGTTGTTTATTTCGTATAATGTATATATAAGAAATAAACTAACCTAATCCACCTATGTGGTTGATGCCTTCCTCACTTTTTACCAAAAATGGGTAATATGAGTGGTTTGGACATACATTTCAGCTTTGTTTAGTTCCACAAAAAAACACAGATAAAACTTATGTGATTATAACTCGAGACAGGGTTGCCAGTTCTTCAATGTTTTGGACTCATTGGAAAGGCCTTTCAATTACCTAACCAACGATGGGTCGGATGATGGATCCGGACATCGTTTACATACATTTAAGTGAGATCCGGCTTCAAAAAAGTACATAAATATCACTTAAGTGGTCATAAATCAAGACAGGGTTGCCAGATCTACAATGTTTTGGACTCATTGGAAAGGCCTTTAAATTATCTAACCAACGATGGGTCGGATGATGGATCCGGACATAGTTTACATACATTTAAGTGAGATCCGTCTTCAAAAAAGTACATAAATATCACTTAAGTGGTCATAACTCGAGACAGGGTTGCCAGATCTTCGATGTTTTGGGCTCATTGGAAAGGTCTTTCAATTACCTAATCAACGATGGGTCGGATGATGGATCCGGACATAGTTTACATACATTTAAGTGAGATCCGTCTTCAAAAAAGTACATAAATATCACTTAAGTGGTCATAACTCGAGACAGGGTTGCCAGATCTTCGATGTTTTGGGCTCATTGGAAAGGTCTTTCAATTACCTAATCAACGATGGGTCGGATGATGGATCCGGACATAGTTTACATACATTTCTGTGAGATCCGGCTTCAAAAAAGTACATAAATATCACTTAAGTGGTCATAACTCGAGACAGGGTTGCCAGATCTTCTATGTTTTGGACTCATTGGAAAGGCCTTTTAATTACCTAATCAACGATGGGTCGGATGATGGATCCGGACATAGTTTACATACATTTAAGTGAGATCTGGCTTCAAAAAAGTATATAAATATCACTTAAGTGGTCATAACTCGAGACAGGGTTGCCAGATCTTCTATGTTTTGGACTCATTGGAAAGGCCTTTTAATTACCTAATCAACGATGGGTCGGATGATGGATCCGGACATAGTTTACATACATTTAAGTGAGATCCGGCTTCAAAAAAGTACATAAATATCACTTAAGTGGTCATAACTCGAGACAGGGTTGCCAGATCTTCTATGTTTTGGACTCATTGGAAAGGCCTTTTAATTACCTAATCAACGATGGGTCGGATGATGGATCCGGACATAGTTTACATACATTTAAGTGAGATCTGGCTTCAAAAAAGTATATAAATATCACTTAAGTGGTCATAACTCGAGACAGGGTTGCCAGATCTTCTATGTTTTGGACTCATTGGAAAGGCCTTTTAATTACCTAATCAACGATGGGTCGGATGATGGATCCGGACATAGTTTACATACATTTAAGTGAGATCTGGCTTCAAAAAAGTATATAAATATCACTTAAGTGGTCATAACTCGAGACAGGGTTGCCAGATCTTCTATGTTTTGGACTCATTGGAAAGGCCTTTTAATTACCTAATCAACGATGGGTCGGATGATGGATCCGGACATAGTTTACATACATTTAAGTGAGATCCGGCTTCAAAAAAGTACATAAATATCACTTAAGTGGTCATAACTCGAGACAGGGTTGCCAGATATTCTATGTTTTGGACTCATTGGAAAGGCCTTTTAATTACCTTATCAACGATGGGTCGGATGATGGATCCGGACATAGTTTACATACATTTCTGTGAGATCCGGCTTCAAAAAAGCACATAAATATCACTTAAGTGATCATAACTCGAGACAGGGTTGCCAGATCTTCAATGTTTTGGACTCATTAGAAAGGCCTTTCAATTACCTAACCAACGGTGGGTCGGATGATGGATCCGGACATCGTTTACGTGCATATAATTGAGATCCGGATATTTGCGAAAACCCGTTTTTATACATAACTTTTGAACTACTTATCGAAACTTCAAACAATTCAATAGCGATGTATGGGACCTTAAATCAAGTCGAATGCAACTGGTTCGATCAAAATCGGTTCAGCCAGTGCTGAGAAAACTCAGTGAGAATTTTGGTCACATACATACATACACACACACATACACACACACATACACACACACATACACACACACAGACATTTGTTCAGTTTTCGATTCTGAGTCGATATGTATACATGAAGGTGGGTCTAGGAGCTTTTAATAAAAAGTTCATTTTCAGAGCAGGATTATAGCCTTACCTCAGTGAGGAAGGCAAAAATACACAATTTTTTAACACAAATTTTGCTCATTTCTTTGACGAAAGTGGCTTGCCATTTTTTCCAGATTGCTCAGCCAGTTTTTTTTTGGTTCAGACTTGGTAAACCTGATTCTAAGAATCTGTAAGTTTTAATTCACTTTGAATTAATGGTTTTCAACATCCGTGTAATGGACCAGCTGTTAAATTTTACCTTAATTGTGCTTATTTTGCCCTGTATGGTGAGTTTGATATTTAGTTTGACCGAATTATATTTTAAAAGATTTTTAAATGATGAAACCTTTTTTACTTTTAAAAACCATGAAAATTCTAAAATTTATAAAACATATTATTTCGTGAAATGCTTAAAGCTAAACTTGCTTTTTGATCCTTAATTTAACAACAAATAACAAAAAATCCAGTGAAAAGTTTCAGCGTGGGTGTCACGGGTAATTTTGTTTTTTAACATTTCATAACTCTAAACATGGTGAATTAAAAGTTCGAAAGTAAAATGCGCCACATTTAGCGGTATCCTTATTGCAGTTGAGGAAGGTAGCAATATCTGTGTAAACCTTGATGCATATTTCATGAGTCCTCACAAAAAAAATCGTTTTTATAAATGTAGCATCTGAAAAAAATATCTAAGAGAACAATGCATCATTGAACGTTTTATATTCTGACTCTAACATTGCTAACAAATTGGGCATATAATTAAAAAATAGTTTGGATTGTCCACGCTCCATACAAAAAAGAATTTATTTGTATGGAAATTGGTCCCGGTGAGGGGGTAGGGTCGAGATTTCCAAAACAGTATCCACGTGGTTTGTGAATGTTTCCTAAGGCCGGTACAAAAAAAATCAAAAAACTACAAAATTTCTATGAAAATTCAAGTACAATCTGCTAAAATCAATTTAAAATGCATTACCCTGCGCTTAAAATCATTTCTAGCATGTTTGGATTTATTCAAAAATCTCTTGAATTTTTGAAAATTTTCGAAGTACAGTACAGTAAAAACTTTTCGCGCCAATATTTTTGTTTTCTTCAAATCATACATTTTTTGAAAAAGTAATGATTGCAAAATAACTGAACCAGTGTAAAATGCACTTCAAAACACTTTTTTCATTCAAATGTTGACTTGTTATTTGAATTTGTTATATTTTTTTACCCTCTCCTCGACCATGGCCAGAGCCGAGGGACAAAAAGTTTTTTAAATATTTGCATCGGCCTAGTAAGAATCAAATGACTTTGGCTTAAGGGTGCACAGCAACCACAGGAGTTGCTGTCTTCTTATTCCAAAATTGTTAAACTTACGGACCCAATCCTGCAATATTCTGATTGTAAAAATAGTCAAAAGTGTTGTAAATTGTTCTGTAGACAGTACTTTAGAGGATGAATTATAAATTATATCAATAGTTCCCGTAGTTTTGAAGATAATTAAATGTCTGACAACACATTTTTCTTAAAAATCAGCGTTCCGGTGATGACCTCTTAAAGCTTCCTGAGTCCCAGCTGGGGTTTGCGCTGTTTTTAAAGAGATGCTTACGCGCTTTCGTGCCTGCAGAAACATGGCAAAACAATTCCAAGCTCTCAGTGAGCTGATGATGAAGTACATCTACAACGGATAAGCTGCTCTGTGCAGCGTAGTTTTTTGACGTCAAAGGTCAACAAAAACTGTGATTAGGTCTTAAGCTTTTCTACTTCCCCTTCTCTTCCGTTCCCTTCTTCACCCTGATTTATTGTAACATTAATTTCAATAAAAAACATAATACTAAAAATGTTATTCAAATATAAAAGCTGTTGAGAGTTTTATTACGTATAATGATCCAATCTATTTTGCTTTTGTTTCAAAAATACCCAATCAAAAGGTTTGAAAATAATTGTCATGTTATTCAAGAATTATCGCCTAATCAACGAAACTTTCGATGAAAATACCCTTTCCTGGGATTTCGCCGATCCCACAATAGTTTATGTCCAACAAATAATTCCAAAATAGAATATTGTGATACAGTCTGTATTCCATAATCCAAACTTCTCGCCTAATATTTAATTTGGATAATGGAATTTTCTGATGGCCAAACGCCATATTTAAAAAAAATATAATTAGGGGAGCTGGGGGTAAGACGGCCACCCCACTGTTTTAATAAGTATACTAATGAATATAACTAAAATGTTTAGCAATACTGTTCCTCATGCTAAACAATGCATAGGGAGTCACTTTTGCCAAACATTTTGTTTGAAATAGTATAGAAAAACCTCAAAATAAACAAATAATTTTTGAACTTGAGAATGGATGTATTTTTCATGAATTACAACTCAGGCATTTGTTTTAGGTAACAATATGTTTTCCTGTCTTCAAATATTTTTTCATGTTAAATTGAAGTTTTCCCTAGATTATGTCCCTCGGAAAAGTTTAAAAAATACAATGAGCTATTTGCAAAAAATGTTTTAAAACATTATTTATTTGGGGGCAAGACGGCCACCTCCTCCGGGGTAAGACGGCCACCCGTAATTTGTAAATTTTATTTGATATAGGTTATATTTTTGACGGTTTTTTGACTATTAGGACCTATTTGTAGATAAGGTAAAGCATTTTCAATAAAACTATTCATTGTCAATCAAAATGCTGTAAACTACCGTTTCGACAACATTCTTTACTGTGATATAGCAAAACTCATTGAATAGTATGAAATCCTATCAAACTTTTCATAAAAATCGCTGATTTAATATTGTTTACATAATTTTGATTTACTTATTCTAATAGAAACACACAAACTAATTATTTTGCATCAAATTGTGTTTGTTTTGTAGTAAAAATTCACAGTTTTACATAAAATGTGGTCGCAATAATATGAGCCAAAATATGAAATTTTTTAAGCAGCATTTTTCTTCACATTTGAAACTTGATTGTTTCAACCAAAAATAGTTATGATGCTCAGAGAAGTCTGTTCAACCAACCATGTAGGTATTTGGGTGGATTTAGCAAAGTTATTTAGTTAATTTATAGCACTGACCGTCTTACCCCACATGGGTGGCCATCTTACCCCACGTATTTCATATATATACGACTTTTTTTTTTAAATTGCTGAAAAGTATTGAAAATTGGTTTTTACACCAACCAATTTATGTCATTTCTATAATGGACTACTAGTAGAACAATATGTACGTAATTTGAGATCAAAATAATCTGTTGTGTAAATTTTATAAGACTTCTCCCCTAGGGTGGCTGTCTTACCCCCATCTCCCCTAATTTTCGGTCGCTGAGCTCAAATATGACTCGTGTCTTCCCTTGTACTAAGCTTGCTGGGATTCTTATCTAGATAGAGCATCGAAATATGTATTTAAAGTTGTTATCGTACAGTACGATCTATGATTCATGATGACGGTGGTGAAATATTGAGAATTTGTATGTTGTTTATTTTGGTACACATCCAGTCGAATCTAATTAATTTGGGATTGCTTAACTCGAAATTGACATCAAATATTAGAAAAATTCTCATTTGATGAGTTAAAAAAGTTTTAGGTCAAACCAAGCACCCAGTACTAACAGAAAATTAAGGTTGGAAAATCAAATGCTACCTGAAACCATTCTTCGGGTTGACAAATTCCATTCTAAACTAGTCACTTCCGTTTCAAATTGCGTCCGTTTCGAGTGCCGTTTGGGTTGTTTGATTTTTTGTTGTTGTGTTGATTCTGATGGCCACCATATTCATTCAGACATCTTCATCTCATTTCAATGCAGAGGATGACTCTGGCTCTCCGGTTGGGAGTCTCGGTGGTGGGAACGATCCTAAGTAAATGGTTGGAACAAGTGGAGGAGAGCCAACACGAAATGCACGAACTTGGGTGTGATGGATCAATTTCAACCGCTCAAATATTTGTCAATCAGCTTCCGCGTGTTTCTCCAACAAAAAATAGAAGGAATTTCAAACTTTCCAAGAGGGACTCGTTCATCGCGCGATAGGAAGATCAAATATTAACCAAGAAGCCCCTCGATTCTTTTTTCGGGATTTTTTTTTAAAAGCCTCTTCGGCGACACTCTGTCTGGCAGGGACGCTTAAAGTGTCGAAGAAAAAGGGACTTCCTTGCCATTAGCGATCGTGGCTTTTTTTGGGACAATCACTTGAACACATGGTCATGGTGATGCAGGAACTGAGTCCTTTTTCTATAGTTGGTTTGGCTCGCGGAGTCTCGGATGACGGGAAACGTGTTCGGTTTCCAGTTTCGAACCCTGCCTGCCCCGGAACGCGTCGTAAAACTAGGAAACATCTCCAACCATGCGTAATTTATTTACTGTAAAATGTACAGAGTTAAACAAGGTTGCGTTATGCTAATCATCGAGCGTTTCGGTTGTGCTTCCGAAATGGGGTCCTTAAGCTTTGGTGAAAAAAAGTTTTTATGAAAATTTAATTTTAAACTTAAATGTGATTTTCAGTTAATGATTAAGTTTTATGTTCAATTTTATTCCATTCTTTGTTTTCAGATTCAGAGAGGATAAAATAGTTGCATGAAACTCGTCGTTTTTTTAGCACTGATCGTACTCATGCAACTCGGCAAAATAAAATCTTAATTTTGAACTCGTTGTATAAAATACTGTTTAAGTTCCCAAACCTGAAGATTTTTTGGATTGTAATGAATCAAACTAAAAATGATCTTTAAAGTCTTTCATCAATTAACTAAATCTTGTACTCTAGCAAACCTGCAGATTCCCAGGGATCTTATCGAGCTTATGTTTGCGCCCAAATATTCAACTGATCTTTCCAATCCTCTGCATTTTCCACAGCCAATACAGCAGCACGCCAGTTGGACGTTATTCCTTGTCGAGATGATAATTCTTCACGCCTGCAGTTGGTGCTGGACCTACAGCAGTTGTGAGAACTTTCCGGGATGGTCGGACAATCGTTCGTGTTTTCGTCGAGCTCATAAAGGAAGCCGTTCATAATTGGAGCACTTTATAAACAAAGTGTTGGGCTGGCTGGATTCATCTGTGGTCGATCAGCTGGAGATTCGCGTGGTCAATTGAGTTATTTAAAATTTGCGTTAAAATTACATTTACACTCAACTCCCGGTGGTTGGTCACTTTTTCGTTTGACACTTTTTTAGTTTGTACCCCGCTGGTTGGTCAAAGTCAAACTAAAAAGTGACGAACTATCACTTTTTACACGGCGCTCACGCACACTATCAAAACAAACGTTTGGTAGTATGTGTGAACTCCGTGTAAAAGGGGTGTCAAACTAAAACGTGACCCCGTTCGTTTGACAACAGTTGGTGTCAAAGCATCGGGGTTTGAGTGTACAACTCTTGCATTACACAAAGTACACCCATTAGACGTGCATTGAACTGTAAGCATCCTCCAACATCTCGAAGGTTCGATCCATCTAATAGTAATTACTCACGTGAAGAGTACTCCAGACTTGCTGCTGCCGACTGTATATATCTGGGTAACCTGGTGTCTGATGATCATTGCAAATCATGCCGAGAGAAATCCAAAGGAGAAAATCAATTGCAGTCAACAAAGTTGCGTGGCGCATTGAGCTTTTCCTACTTCTTTTCAACTTGACTGGACTTTAATCCAAATATTTATCCATCATGTGAGAAGCCACAACTGAAACAGGTGTAAGGTTTTCCACCTTTATTGTCTCGCAATCTTTGCTATTTGCCCCGGTTTGATTGATTCGGAATCTTTGAAGAAAAAAAAATACTGTCTGTAGTGGTGAGATTGAAAGCGTTGTTTATGATAACTTATCAAAAGAAGAGTTGAAAGCATCAATAGTTCTTAAAGAAGTTTTCCAAAAAATATTTCCACAATTGCTCGACCCCTTGCTCGACTAGCGTAAAAATTAAGCCATCAACCACCAACTTCCCAAAATGGGTTCCTCGTCGTTAAAAACTTCCCAGCGGAAGGATCCGCCCCTAATAAGTTGTCGGTTGTTTTCCAGGGACAATCATTAGGGTGAGCAGTGGAAAACGAGCGTAAAACCACGACCCTCCGTCGTCGTCTCGGGGCTATTAACGGATCGGAAGTTGTCATCGTGGACGTGGTTGATGTGCGGTTGGGTAGACGAATAGGAGCGATTTCACGGTTGTGCTAATGGGGTGGTTAAACAGAAATATTATATTGAAATTTTTTACCTTTTAATTTTCAAATGAAGATTTTAATTTTGCATCAGAATGATATTGAAATTTTTAAAACTATTTTGTCAAAAATGAGAAAAGTTTCATTATTAAACAATGACTTTGAAGAATGAGAGCTGAATGGATAACACCTAGGAAACTATTTACATATTTTTTGCATTCTTTACAAGGTTATATCAAAGAGTATTGATAGCCAGTTTACCATCTCATTGCACTTCTCTCTTCAGAATTGCACTAGTCGAACTGACCATCGTGGCTCTGCAGAGTTGAATAAATAATACGACGAGTACTGAAAAAAAATCGTGTAAAATAACGAGTTGCACATATCATTTTTGGTTTTATCGAAAGTATTATTTCTCGAAACATGTGCTGGAAATTTCAACTATTCAGCACTTAAATGTGTGTTTTTGCTTGAAAGTTGAATTTTGATAAACTGTGTTCTACACGAGCAATTCCAGCTCAAATCAGGATTTTTTCTGGTACTTTTGTACCCGACCCTCTCCAATTTCAATGAAACTTTGTAGACATGTTATCCTACGCTTATGTAAGCCATTTTTGTGTAAGATTTGAGAAGGGCGTGCGATATTTAAATATTTTTATATTTTGCAATTTAAAAATTACTGTATCTCGAAGCCGTTGCATCGTATCACAAAGTGATCAAAGACAAACTTGTAGAAAATTAGACGGGCTTTCTGAAAAAAATTACACTGCATGAAAAATACACGCCATTTCTACGAGATTTTTCGATTTTCAGTTTAAAAGTCAAATTTAAAGGATATGTCACGATTATTTTTCGCTAAAATTTTTTGAGAAAATTGTCTAAAATGCTTAAAAATAACTCACGAAAAATGCAGGATAGTATGTCCCTCCCAAAAATTATTTACTAAAACTGTTTTTTTGAAAAGTGATCGATTCGCCAGACAATTTTACATAAAAGTCTCCATATTAATCATTGTTCTATGTCCAAATCTTGGGAAGATACGGCGGTTTAAAAAACTAAAATGTCGAAAAAAAAGTGGTGGCTTTTTGTCAATTGCTTATAACAGACTTGATTTTTCAGTCTCGAAAATTTATCTATAATTTTCTATAATTTTTTCTATAATAGTTGACAGCTTTTTAATTTGACTCGTTTTAATATTTTTAGTTTATTTACTATTGAGGTTTCCACCACACTGAAAAAATATTCTAATTTCAGTTATGAGCAATGTATCTGTTTGCCCATACATCCAATTGAAAAGCTGTCAGAGTTTAGAGGTTTCAACATCAACGATGTGTGGCTGGACCACCCTCCCAAAAAAAAAAAATAAAAAAAAATCAAAACGTTGTGTTTTTATTATAAAGTGTTAGAATAATGTGAGATTAGTGCGCTGACCACGGGGACGCGCAGTCTTGTTTTTGCATGCTCATTTTCATTTCTTTTGTGTCGCTGTTTGTGTGCTTGGGTGCATGTTATTATACAGCAATTCCATTTGAAAAGAGCCTAAACCAAAAAAAAAGTTCTCCGATCGGGCTCAAAATTTTTCTGGGGGTTCCTTGGCCAAAATAATTAGACCCGTATTTTTTGTTTGGCCATTAGGGTGACCTACGCCGTGTTAGGGTGGTTCGAAAAATGGCAATTTTCGTCGATTTTCGCAAAAACCACTTTTTCAAAAATCATATCTCCGCGCCATTTCATCCGAATTTAGCTGTCTTAGACGCAAAGAAAAGTGATGAGTTTGGCTATTTGGGAAAAATAGTAAAAGTCCCAAAATCTAGCTTAACTATTGAAAAGTCATATGAAAACTTAAAATGGCGTTTTGACCGTGTCTGGACCAAAGAGCCTATGTCTGAAAATATTTTATCGGATTCCTCGGAAAATTTTACATAACATGTCTAAAAATTGGCGATGTCGAACCGTACGTTTCCGAGATATGATTTTTGAAAAAAACTGCGTTTTCGACGCGCCACGCGCAAAAACGGGAAAATTACGAAATCGGCAAAAAATCAACTTTTTCCACTAAAACTGCGATAACTTTAAAATTTCAGCGATGATCTATAGATGTTATGGTACCAAAAGTTGCGTCTTTCAATTACAAAAATTTTGATACCCAAACATCTATAGGTCATCGCTGAAATTTTAAAGTTATCGCAGTTTTAGTGAAAAAAGTTGATTTTTTGCCGATTTCGTCATTTTCCGTTTTTGCGCGTGGCGCGTCGAAAAACGCAGTTTTTATTTTCAAAAAATCGTATCTCCAAACGTACGGTTCGACATCGCCAATTTTTTGATATTATGTGAAATTTTCGAGGAATCCGATAAAATATTTTCAGACATAGGCTCTTTGGTCCAGACGGTCAAACGCCATTTTAAGTTTTCATACGACTTTTCAATAGTTAAGCTAGATTTTGGACTTTCTACTATTTTTCCCAACCAAACTCATCACCTTGCATCTAAGACAGCTAAAATCGGATGAAATGGCGCGGAGATATGATTTTTAGAAAAAAGTGGTTTTTGCGAAAATCGACGAAAATTGCCATTTTTCGAACCACCCTAACACGGCGTAGGTCACCCTAATGGCCAAACAAAAAAATACGGGTCTAATTATTTTGGCCAAGGAACCCCCAGAAAAATTTTGAGCCCGATCGGAGAACTTTTTTTTGGTTTAGGCTCTTTTCAAATGGAATTGCTGTATATATAGGTGATGGGATTTTATTAAATGATCATTATATTGCATTACAGTCGAATCTCTGGTTGTCAATATCCAAGGGACCGTCGAGGAAGAGAAGCATCAGTTTACAGAACGCTGCAAAATGAATACTCGATTGAAATTTGTTTTTTCTTGCTAACCAGCTATGGGAGAGAATCATGGCAACGTCCAGCAAACAAAAACAAAGAAATGTCAAACTCCCTTCAAAGCTTCGTTTCTCAAAGAAAAATGTCTACGCAAGCCATGAGAAAGTGAAATTATTGACAACCGAAATAGATATTTAAAGCAAATTGAATCCAAGGGGCCGTCGAGGAAGAGATCCTTCAAGCAAGAGAGAATATCGAGGAATAAAGACAATCGAAGTATGCAGTTTGAAGGGACTGAAGAATTCATCGGTACATGGAGCAATATTGATATCGAGAAGATTGACAGCCAGAGAGTCGACTGTATTATATTTAATTGATTATATAACCACACTATATTTTACACTTAACACATTATACAAAACACATATGAAACTGTAAACAAGAGCGTTTGGTACGGTATGTCCACGCATCCTTCCTCCCCTGTAGATTCTGTAAAATGTGATCCGTTCTCAGAATCCTCTCTGCGGTAAACACAACGTAGTAGGGCTGGCCGCTTTAATTTTTGCAATGCATTTTCGGGTGTTCTCGGATGTACTGCAATTATTAATAATGACAAGAAAAGTGCTTGGGGCGTAATCTAATCACAAGACTTTCCAGCATGCTTTCATCGGACTGGCTGCGTTTGTGTTAGATTAGATTAGATTAGATTAGACATCCGATTGAAAAGCTGTCAAAGGCAAACTTATGGGAAATTGGAAGAGCTTTCCGGTAAAAATATTTACGAGACTGAAAAATCAAGTCTGTCGAATAGAAATTGCCACCAACAACCAAAAAATGTTTTTTTACGAAATTTTAATTGAATTGAAAAGACCACTTAAAAAAACAGTTTTAGTAAATGATTTTTGTATTTTTAGGAGGGACATACCATCCCGAATATTTTGTCAGTCTTTTTGTAACATCTTAGCCTATTTCCTCGAAAATTTTTAACGAAAAAAAAATCGTGACATCACCTTAAAAATTGACTTTCTGGGGGTTCCTTGGCCGAAATAATTAGACCCTTTTTTTTTGTTTGGCCATTAGGGTGACCTACGCCGTGTTTGGGTGGTCCGAAAAATGGCAATTTTCGTCGATTTTCGTAAAAACCACTTTTTTCAAAAATTATATCTCCGCGCCATTTCATCCGATTTTAGCTGTCTTAGAAGCAAAAGAAAGGTGATTAGTTTGACTATTTAAGAAAAATAGTAAGAAGTTTCAAAAATCCAGTTTACCATTTGAAAAAGTCGCATGAAAACTTAAAATGGCCTTTTGACCTTGTCTGGACCAAAGAGCCTATGTCTGAAAATGTTTTTATCGGATTCCTCGGAAAATTTCACATAAGTAATAGAGTGTAACAAAAACGACTTTTTGGCGGGCATTCAAGGGTTTGTTCCAGTGGGCATACTAAGCCTAAATCCAAAATATGAGCTTGATTGGACGTAACAGGAGCTGGCGCTCCGCCTTTCAATTTTAAATGGGATTTAACCCGTAAAAAAAGATTTTTTCAAAAATGTCACTTTTTGAGGCATTTTGGCCACTGAAGCGTTTATTTTCAACATCATTGGCGTGTAGGCCAGATCCTTGCGCATCTTTTGGTATATAACATTGACATTTGGAGCACCCTGGAGCTCGGTACAGGCCTTCAAAGTTTGGCATTTTTCGAAAAATCGGTCCCGGCAAAAAAGATATGCGTCGCGCCTCGCGACGCCCTAGACGCCATTTGGTTTGCCGGGACCGATTTTTCGAAAAAATGCCAAACTTTGAAGGTCTTACCGAGCTCCAGGGTGCTCCAAATTTCAATGATATATACCAAAGATGCGCAAGATCTGGCCAACACGCCAATGACGTTGAAAAAACGCTTCAGTGGCAAAAATGCCTCAAAAGTGACATTTTTGAAAAAATCTTTTTTTACGGGTTAAATCCCATTTAAAATTGAAAGGCGGAGCGCCAGCTCCTGTTACGTCCAATCAAGCTCATATTTTGGATTTAGGCTTAGTATGCCCACTGGAACAAACCCTTGAATGCCCGCCAAAAAGTCATTTTTGTTACATCCTAATAAGTAATTAAAAAATTGGCGATGTCGAACCGTACGTTTCAGAGATATGATTTTTTGAGAATAAAAACTGAGTTTTTCGATGCGTCACGCGCTAAAACGGGAAAATGACGAAATCGCCAAAAAATCAACTTTTTCCACTAAAACTGCGATAACTTTAAAATTTCAGCGATGACCTATAGATGTTTGGGTATCAACATTTTTTTTTATTGAAAGACGCAACTTTTGGTACCATAACATCTATAGATCATCGCTGAAATTTTCAAGATATCGCAGTTTTAGTGGAAAAAGTGGATTTTTTGGCGATTTCGTCATTTTCCCGTTTTTGCGCGTGACGCGTCGAAAAACTCAGTTTTTATTTTCACAAAAAATAAATCTCTGAAACGTACGATTCGACATCGCCAATTGTTTGATATGTTATGTGAAATTTTCCGAGGAATCCAATAAAAATATTTCCAGACGTAGGCTCTTTGGTCCAGACACGGTCAAAACGCTATTTTAAGATTTCATGCGACTTTTTCAAATGGTAAGCTGGATTTTTGAAACTTCTTACTATTTTTCCCAAATAGCCAAACTCATCACTTTTCTTTTGCGTTTAAGACAGCTAAAATCCTCAAAATAGAACCATTTCAATACCAAGTTGAGGTCTTCTGGATTTTTGAACATTGCTTAATACCAAAACTTGGTATTGCCATGGTTTTAATTTTAGGTATTCCCGCGCCCTTGGAAAATCATATTTTGGTATTCCTGTGGTCTTCCACATACATGATTTTGGTATGATTTCATGGTATTTTACCATCTATTACTGGGCAACCAAGAGCACATTATGGTCGCTGGTATTTGAACAAGTAATACCAAAATTTTGTATTTTCATACCATTTTTAGTGCAGCAGTTGCAGTTAGTGAAAAAACGGAAATGATCCATATGCAACAGCCAAATCTACTCACCTGATGATTCCATGTTGTTATTAGTGATATTCTTCACCACACCGAATGCATTTGTCATTGATGAACGGCCTGTGCATGAAGTTCTTGAAGATTCTGAAAAATAACAAGATTGAAAAATAAGTGTTATTAAAATAAAACTGGATTGAAATTCACCAAAATTCAATAATCTTTCGATTGACTCGTTTTTCAAAGTATTTGGTTTTTTTTCAAGTCATTTTAGCGCAAAATTTATTATCTTGTCCAAATTGGTAAAAAAATCCCATAGTTTTAGAGAAAATTGATGAAACCTTTCAATACCAAAAGAATACCAAAATGTGCCATCCTGACTTAGAAAATTTTCCACAATTTCAAGTCATTTCTTTAGGGGGTATATCAAAAATGTTTAAAATCAAGTTTCCGGTTTTCAATGAAAGCATTTGCTTTGAGATATAATTTTAGCGCAAAATTAATTATTTTGTCAAAAATGGTCAAAATTTTCCCATAGTTTCAGAGGAATTTGATAAAACACTGTAATACCAAAAGAATACCAATATGTGGTGTTCGACCATTGACAAATTCTGCAATTTTGCAATATCAAAACAATACCTTAAATTGGTATGATACCACATTTTGCTCTTGCATAATCCTCAAGACAAATTTTAAAGGGTCCAGGAATACCAAAATTTGGTATTGATACCAGAGAAAGGTATTATTACGCATTTCCCTTGTTATTTACCCATGCTCGGGAAACACGGCGTAGGCCACCCTAATGGCCAAACAAAAAAATACGGGTCTAATTATTTTGGCCAAGGAAACCCCCGATAATTTTTGAGCCCGATCGGAGAACTTTTTTTTTCGAATCATGCTGTTTTCGTGGGGAATTGCTGTATATTACTTTCCCCTGACCTATGATGCTCGAATTTTGCTCATATTTGAAGACATCATTTGAATCCAATGTGATGTTTCGAACTGTTGGACATTTTTTCTGATATTAAAGACATATTAAGCATCGTTGTTTTCAAATAAACATAAACCGCGTTAGGTTTTAAATTGGATAAACTCAATTTTTGAATTGGAGCATTGGACGTTATAAATTTTCAGAGACAATGACAATATTGATGAACTGCGGAACAATTATTCAAAAAAAAAAATTATTTGGTATTTCAATTATGCAGAATAATTGTTGTGAAATGGTTAGATATCAATTCTTCATGATTTGTTTAGTAAAGGCCAGTTTGAATTTCTTTTATAAGGTTTATCCAATGAAAATCATATATTGATAAAGCTAATCGTAAAAGTTCCACTGTAATAAATTTTCATTAAATCCGCGAAATCTTCAAGGATCCTAAACCAAACGTTATACATGTCCCATATCTCCGCCGAGGTTTGTTGTTCCAGACAGTCTGACGCCTCTGAAATTGATTTTTCGACCTCTCTCGGTCGGTTTCTCAGCCAGTCCTTTTTTCGTACCGTACGTACATCAAAATCAATATTGAGGAGGAACCTACAATGCACCAACATTTGTCGGTAAGATTTTTCTGTCAACGGTGCGCGGTTATTGCCATTGGACGATTTCCGTCTTCGAATTTACCGCCGCCGGGCGGGAAAAAATTCTGATTGTTTATTTAGCATGTTATGCATTTGTGGAAAAAGGAATCTTCCCTTCTTATTTGGGTGCCAAGATATCGGTTTGCGTTTTCGGGGGTTGGTTTGTCGGTTCTGGTGGATTGAAGACGGAAGTTAGGGTATGTTTTGAGGGATGACTAAAATTATAATCAAAATTAAAGTTTGAAGTGGTTTTCGGAAAATTCTGAACTGTTTCTAAAATAACTTTTTTGATTGGTACACATTATAATCGCTGAGCATTACCATCTAAATGGCTCAAATCTTGGTTGGTGATCCACTTATCCCGTGTCAAATTCAAGGATTTCGTATCTCAAGCACCTTCACCACACCAGAAAAGAACTTCATTGAGAGTGAAATTTCATTCAGCTCAAAACGGCTGGTCCGAAATTCTTGGAATTCTCATGCCCAAAAGAAGTTGCGTTCCGTCGCGCGTCTGCTGCCCGAATGTCTGGGGCACTTTCTTTCAATATGTTGTTTTCAAAGGAAACCATCGATGAGTAGTTGCATGACTGGGCATAGGTTTTTACTTCTTAGTTGTTTTTTTTCTACTCTGCCACTTATTTGTTATTTGTTTTCCCAGCACCAGCAAACATGATCGTGGTGAGCTTTTCAGGCTGTTTTGGACCCCACACAAAATCCATTTTTTATAGAAAACTTCAGACATTTTGAATATATTTCTGAAATAAATTCAGGATCAGAAACTTTCATGAAACCAACTCATCATTACAATCCGTACCAATTCGAGATTCAACCGAAAAGAGGAAACGAACTGGAGGACCCTTAAATTTGATATTTATTGTTAATTTATTCCACTGCTGAGAGGGTCACGAAAGGGCAGAGAAATGGAAAAAGAGAGCCTTGATGGCCGCGATGGCTGTCCGAAAAGTTCGGTCACGACCGTCGTCAGGAGGGCAGAGTTGATTTAAAGGGGGACATTCAACGCGTATATCTTTTACAAGAACCACCCTCCACTTTGATGGACAAAGATGGCTTAAATTAATCATCCTTCTGATCGACGGATCGACCCCTACCGGCTTACTGTTTAACGATGTCCGTTGAGCTCCCCGGTTCAAGTTTGGAGTGTGGTCTTGAGAGTGGAAGTGTTGCCAAGATGTTTTATTTATGGTTTAATCATCAATTTGCATGAAATTGTAATATTTTTGTATTTTTGTATTTTTGTATTTTTTTTTGTATTTTTGTATTTTTGTATTTTTGTATTTTTGTATTTTTGTATTTTTGTATTTTTGTATTTTTGTATTTTTGTATTTTTGTATTTTTGTATTTTTGTATTTTTGTATTTTTGTATTTTTGTATTTTTGTATTTTTGTATTTTTGTATTTTGTATTTTGTATTTTTGTATTTTTGTATTTTTGTATTTTTGTATTTTTGTATTTTTGTATTTTTGTATTTTGTATTTTTGTATTTTTGTATTTTGTATTTTGTATTTTGTATTTTGTATTTTGTATTTTTGTATTTTTGTATTTTTGTATTTTTGTATTTTTGTATTTTTGTATTTTTGTATTTTGTATTTTTGTATTTTTGTATTTTTGTATTTTTGTATTTTTGTATTTTGTATTTTTGTATTTTTGTATTTTGTATTTTTGTATTTTTGTATTTTTGTATTTTTGTATTTTGTATTTTGTATTTTTATTTTTGTATTTTTGTATTTTTGTATTTTTGTATTTTGTATTTTGTATTTTTGTATTTTGTATTTTTGTATTTTTGTATTTTTGTATTTTTGTATTTTTGTATTTTTGTATTTTTGTATTTTTGTATTTTGTATTTTTGTATTTTTGTATTTTTGTATTTTTGTATTTTTGTATTTTTTGTATTTTGTATTTTTGTATTTTTGTATTTTTGTATTTTTGTATTTTGTATTTTTGTATTTTTGTATTTTGTATTTTGTATTTTTGTATTTTTGTATTTTGTATTTTTGTATTTTGTATTTTTATTTTGTATTTTGTATTTTTGTATTTTGTATTTTTGTATTTTTGTATTTTTGTATTTTGTATTTTTGTATTTTTGTATTTTGTATTTTTGTATTTTGTATTTTGTATTTTTGTATTTTGTATTTTTGTATTTTTGTATTTTTGTATTTTGTATTTTGTATTTTTGTATTTTGTATTTTTGTATTTTTGTATTTTTGTATTTTTGTATTTTTGTATTTTGTATTTTTGTATTTTTGTATTTTTGTATTTTTGTATTTTTGTATTTTGTATTTTTGTATTTTTGTATTTTTGTATTTTTGTATTTTGTATTTTTGTATTTTTGTATTTTTGTATTTTGTATTTTGTATTTTTGTATTTTTGTATTTTTGTATTTTTGTATTTTTGTATTTTTGTATTTTTGTATTTTTGTATTTTTGTATTTTTGTATTTTGTATTTTTGTATTTTTGTATTTTTGTATTTTGTATTTTTGTATTTTTGTATTTTTGTATTTTTGTATTTTTGTATTTTTGTATTTTTGTATTTTTGTATTTTGTATTTTTGTATTTTTGTATTTTGTATTTTGTATTTTTGTATTTTTGTATTTTTGTATTTTTGTATTTTTGTATTTTTGTATTTTTGTATTTTTATTTTTGTATTTTTGTATTTTTGTATTTTTGTATTTTTGTATTTTTGTATTTTTGTATTTTTGTATTTTTGTATTTTTGTATTTTTGTATTTTTGTATTTTTGTATTTTTGTATTTTTGTATTTTTGTATTGTTGTATTTTTAGAGTTAGTTTATTTTGTACAAAACTGGCAACTCTTCTCAGATCAGATTCATCATGACTGAAGTGGAACCACTTGGCTTATCCGATATCCACCTTGGCGTGGAAGCCCGGACTAAAATTGGGAGTGTAAACAGCAAGAATTCCATCTCGCAGTGATGGTGATCATACTCATTCAAAAATTGGATCTACCCGCGGACAGCTCAGTTGGTCAGTCGGGGTGGGTCATGGCGTGGCAGTCAGTGGTTTAGTGGTTCTTCAACGCCCGTCAGCTCATCAACGAACGACGACGGTGCGATTTCGAAACTCATTTCGAGCCTCTTGACAAGTGTGGTAATCCACTTGAAGGTAAGTGATATATTCACACATACAGACACACAACCGCACATTGAGATGACTGATGAAGGGGGAGAAAATGTTGAACGAATTCTTGGCGGATCAGCGTCGTCGTCGTCGTCGTTGACGAGGTCTCAAGTGCTTGGAATTTCTCTTGGATTTGGTTTGGTAGGAGTTGATGAAGGCAGTTGGAATTTTATCACGCACTAGATTTTATTGGAGTGGATTAACGCAAAGAATTATTTCATATTATAATACATTTCAAGATGACCTGAATAGCTAATATATCACCACAAAATTTTTGAATATTATATATAGTAAAAATAACAGTTAAATTCAATTAAATATTGTAAATCTATCGAACGAAGCTATTCTGCGAATACAAGGGAAAAGATTTCCCCTCCAAACTCAATATGCTGCATATAAATAGCTAATTTCCTGCGCAATTCGGTTCCCGGGTCATGATACTGGCTTTGTTCGGGAGTCACGGTGAATTTCAATCCTTCCGCATATGGCCTGTAGCAATATGTGGATCCGTTGTCGTACCTTCGACCAGGACACCATCACACCAACGCCGGAATTGACGACGCTTATCGCTTGGGCCGCAGGCGTTAATCTTCTACTATGTTCGTTTATACGAGGGGAGAAGATTCCATACATTGGTTTTTGATGGTTTGTATTTTGAGCCTAACAAAATTTAGAAAAAATGGTAGCTGTACTCTTTTCTTTCTATAAATTTACTCAAACCGTTACACATATTTTTAAACACAGGAACGCCCAACGCATGTCCAACTTACACGGACGCCCAAGCCTCCCAAAAAAGGTGGAACGGTAACTTCAACTCGCTGGTTCTCGGGCATAACTCAGCCACGGCCGCGCCCCCCAATATTTGTTTGATTATTCTATGAGAAAACTGTAAATTCAGAAAAAGATAGTAGTTTGGACTATTTGGCAAGAAAGTCTGTCAAAAATCAATAAAAATGGTTGAATATACGTTAACACATCTGTCATCAACTATATAACTGTTTATTTCATTGATATACACAGGGAAACTATTTTTTTCGAGTTCCAAAACATGTTTTTAAAGAAAAAGTTCACAATTTTTTGCGCTCCCGAAATTTGATGTTCATTATTTTAAAGCAAAAAAAAATCTCGTCTTTTGTAACCAGATTCATTGAGATTGATGAAGGGAATCATGAGAAATAAGCGATTTTGTTCTTCAATCCAGCAGAAGGGAATACGATTTTTGCCAAATAACCTCATAAGCAGCGCCGCCTACATGTGAAACACAGTCGCGCTGCAAAACCTCAATATGATAATGTTAGGAAGGCCTTTGTAACGTTAATACGCTTTTTACTGTTTTACATCTAAGTTGTCATTCTATCTTGTCACTCGTCGCTTTTTGACGTTCCGAGAAAAACGCGTTTAACCATGAACAAACACAAAATTGAGCAAGTAATGTACTGCCGCTCTAATCTAGTCCGTCCCATATGTAAAAAGTGAGTGCTAAGATATCGTCGTGAGAAGCTCAAAAAATGTTTCACCTTTTTTTACATTTCTAATCACCAATTTTTACAAACTTTTTTCTACAATTATTTCAATATTGGTTCAAAAGTACCCCTATCAAAATTTACTCAAAAAGTTAAAATTTATTGGTTAATTTGGTAAATTTTCGTGCTGGGACTGACCTGACTTTATTTATCCATAAATAAAGGCAAGTCTGTCAGGTTATCAAGGTAGGCTTGAACATTTATAACAGAAATTTGCCAGTCATTTGTTGGTTTGTTTTGGTAATTTTCCAAATTGTTTTTATCATTGATCTGAAATTTTGTTTGTTTCAGGTTAATTTAATTTGGCGGATGATTCTATAAAATTTACCAGCTACGAATATTTAACCAGCAATGTTGTATTATTTCTATTTCTTTTGCTGCAGAACAAATAGATATTCATATTTGATTGCATGTATCAACATCCGGACCCTTAAATTGAGTAATCCAGAATCGTTTAACGGAAGGGGATCCTAAATCTGAAACTAGACCATGGCTATCCATACAAGAAGGAATAGTACTGATTTTAATGAATATTAGCTGAATGGTATGTTGTTTATTTTATTACCGTGGTTATCCTATGCATGAGGAAATAAAGGCAGAATAGGGTTTCGACTATTACGCTTCCAAATTTAAAATATACCGTCAATTTGAACAATTTTATGTGTTTTTAAGTTCTGCGAGTACTTTAGGTACATAGTCTGTGTAGATATAGTAATTATACATTTTTTTCTATTGATTTGTGAGACATTTCTATACGAGGAACTGACTTGCCTTTATTTTGCATTTGGGACAGCACCAAAGTGATTTTTATTTTGGAATGTTTAGAACAAACATACATTTTTTATTAAATAGGGTTAAAGTAGATGTTCAAACAAGACAACTACTGGATTTTTCTCAAAATCGACAAAAATACATATGGGACGGACTTGCTTTGAGCGGCAGTGTAAACAATAACAAACACACTTTGTGTGGTTGACCGTTCTATGCATTGTCCCGAAGTTTGGTTGAATTTGATTGCCGGAGTCGCGAGTTGAAATTAAAAATGTGTATGGTAGTCGGGGATGTACGTGTGTCAAACGAGTTCTGACCTGAGATCCCTTCGGCCAGTTGTCGCATTTACAGCAATTGAAATATTTTCCATATGAAGAGAGACAACAATGCCGTAGTAACAGTTCAATAGGGCGAATCTGCTATTATAAACAAGCAGTCTATCCCACTCTTACTTGACGTAAACTGTCACTTGAGCAAAAGGGATATACTGCTTATTACAATCGCAGATTCGCCCTATTGAACTGTTACTACGGAATGCACGGAGATTTTTCGGGTTTTCTTGAATATCTAAGAATTCAAATCGAGTTTTGAGGTCAAAATGTGAGGCATTGAAAGCTGCAAAAAATGACGACGAAAGCCTACGTCGACATGGGTCATTCTCCGCCAATCTCTACAATACCACTTCGATTTTCGTGAAACTTAGCTCCACGGGGTAATTTTTAACGTTGTTTCAAAACACTTGAATATGCAAATATCTATACAAATTAATAAGCTCAAACTTCCCCAACGAGGAGTGCACAGACCATATGCAGTCTGGTTGTTTATTGCACCAAGTAAAACCGTGAACACCACCAAAAACTTCAAAGTGACTTTGCATTTGCTTCATTTTCCAACACCGTCATCCTTTTCACTTCTCGCCTCTTTCAGGAGACGAACCTGCAGCATCAGTCGGTAAGTTATAGTTGTTGAATTGAGCCAGTGCGCAATGTGATCTCCGTCCTTTTTTTTGTTGATGATGTTATTTATTAATCCGCTAACGATATGACCAAAGCACATCTTTCAGTCGTTTCGCGACTAACATTTCAAAATACCGTATTAGATTAATGTTAGGTTTTTCTTTAATTATTTGTTGTTTGAAGTTATGCAA
This sequence comes from Culex quinquefasciatus, assembly GCF_015732765.1. Lineage (NCBI taxonomy): Eukaryota > Metazoa > Arthropoda > Insecta > Diptera > Culicidae > Culex > Culex quinquefasciatus. The sequence goes on along the minus strand of NC_051863.1, from coordinate 152,811,140 downwards.
CGCATTCAACCGTTTGACAATTCACGATTTTTTATTTTCGTAATTTTCAAATATCTAACCCGTTGATTTTTTCTTCCCCAGGTCATGGTTCCAGCAAAACCGAACCAAGTGAGCCAGTAGTACCGACGGATTTATGACTTTGATTTCCTCAAGTTCAAGCTTCTGTCTGTTGCGCCCGATGACAGTGGCCGTCTGCTGCCGCTGCTGGTGCCTGTCTGTCCAAAGAGTACCCTCTTTTCTATTTCCCAACGTGTTTGCTGCTCAATTGCTCACACAAAACACACTTTGCGATAAAGATCTCGCCCGGGGGATCAGAGCGCACCTAAGCGTGACGCGGTGAATTTTTAACTCTGTGTGTGACTTGATCCTTTCCTAAATTCCGTCTTAATTTGGAGTAGTTGAAAGGGGTACAGGGTGGAAAGCAAGGTGGAAAGTTTTTTTTTAATTAAATTTGCGTTTTTGAATAATCTGATAGAGAGAGAATGGAACTCTTATAAACTTACAAAGAGTTATAATTGAAGCAATTTAGTTTCAAAGATCTCAAAAATTGCAGCCACCCTGCAGCATCGGAAGTCATGTACTTTTATGATTGATTGCCACGGGTCCCCCACAGACCGTTATTATAAATAAAAAATTTCCACCCAAACCAATGATTGGACATGGTTCCTGGGACCATTCTGCACCTCTGGGCCGAGTTTCAAAATATTTGCCGGCAGAAATTTCGAATACGGTCAGTTTTAGTATTTTGAGTAGAAATTAAGGAGAAATCACATGTAAAATGCATAGGAAAAGATCATAGTTTCAATGTTTTAACACCAAAACATTACTAGTCATGGTTTTAAATTGTATTAACATGTAGCAGAATGATATAAAAACGATTTACAGCACTGACTTAGCCGGATTAAGCCGAAGTTAAGTGACTTAAGTATGTTATTTACAAGTTTATAACTTAATATTAAAAAAACTCCTACATCAAGGAATTTAAAGTTAAGGAAAACTCGATAGCACAAAAATAACTTAAAATGGGGTGACTTTGAGCCAAGGGGTGACATTGTACCAAATTTTACGATTTTATAATAGCCAGATAGCTTAACACCAAGCTCGATAAGCTTGAATTGCAAAGTATAATCGTTGCAAATATTGTTTTTAGATTATGTCTTCTGCCATAAAAAGTTCAATAAGTACGAAACACTAAAAAAATAGATAAAAAAGATAAAGCTTTAGTTTCATAAGCCTTACCGTTTGACCCCGACAAGAGTTTTAGGACACAAGTCACATTGAAAACTTACATCGCCTGTTCATACTTGACTATATCGGGTTCGGTGTTAGAGTGTTAAACGTGGTTGCCTCTCACCCCAGTTTGGCTGGTAATGTTGTAGAGCGAACCATTTGATTTGATTTTATATTTAACTGTACTATTTTCATGTTTTCAAAAGATATGCCAAGCATGTTAAAAGATTGATTGTGTTTTCACATTGGCCAGAAGTAGGATTTGTTTTGATGAATACATTATTAGTGAACGTTCTTGATGATCAATAATATGTTTTATTGAATCCTAACTATGAGTGTATCAACATTATTTTATTCAATTATGAAAAGTTATTTTATTTTTTTTAATTTTATGACGATAACTGCAATGTTGAAAAATAATTGGTTGGTTTGAAATATTAATCCTGTGGGAAGTTGTGCCATTCAACTTTTGCTAAGTATAATCATTTCTCAGGACAACAAAAATATATGAGCTAAATGATAGCTGGAGTTGTCTCCGGATTTCATTCGTAAGTTTGAAATTTGTAAACGATTTAAAACAATAAAGAACAAGTTTATTCTAATTGCTATGTCACAAACTTGCCACGTCAAAAAATTTGTTTCCCTAATATTTTGATTGTTTTATTATTCAGAACTGAAAAATGTTAGCATAATTTTCAAATTTGGAGGATTCCAGGAGATTTTAAATTTATTTTAATTAATTAAATTTTAAATCAAACAGAATAAGCAGATTTGCTTAGCAATATCATCAAATTGCTTTGTGGGAACATAAATAGACCAAATTAATCCGTCTACAAATAAATAAATTAACATAAAATTCAAGCTTATCAAAGCAATCTTAAAGCATTTATTGGTACAATGTCACCCCTTGGCTCAAAGTCACCCCATTTTAAGTTATTTTTGTGCTATCGAGTTTTCCTTAACTTTAAATTCCTTGATGTAGGAGTTTTTTTAATATTAAGTTATAAACTTGTAAATAACATACTTAAGTCACTTAACTTCGGCTTAATCCGGCTAAGTCAGTGCTGTAAATCGTTTTTATATCATTCTGCTACATGTTAATACAATTTAAAACCATGACTAGTAATGTTTTGGTGTTAAAACATTGAAACTATGATCTTTTCCTATGCATTTTACATGTGATTTCTCCTTAATTTCTACTCAAAATACTAAAACTGACCGTATTCGAAATTTCTGCCGGCAAATATTTTGAAACTCGGCCCAGAGGTGCAGAATGGTCCCAGGAACCATGTCCAATCATTGGTTTGGGTGGAAATTTTTTATTTATAATATCGGTCTGTGGGGGACCCGTGATTGCAATTTAATGCCACCAAATTCAAAGTCATTTTTCAGCAGGTTCTCACGCTCACCGCAGATCCCAGGGGTTTAGGATAACAAACAAGCCCAAATATTGACATTCCAGCCACCTGACCGAACCCAAAACCAACAAACCAGCTGCATTCAAATTTAGCGCTGACAAATGATTGTCGTTATCACGTTTCTCGCACCAATGGAATTCATCATCCCTTTTCCGTAATTATTTTGTCAGTTTGAAAATCCTTCCTTTGCTCGGTCCTTTTTTTGACATAGGACTATGTCTCTATTTACTATATTGGGGGGCCAGTTCAGAAATTCGATCCAAAGCGTCACTTTTAAGCGTTAAAAAAGGGGACATTTTGAACGCTTATATCTTTTTTCCCTGTGAATCAATACAGACGGTTGGACCACAAATCGAAAGAGGAAGACTTCAGCTATTGTTTAACTACATAGATAGTTTGACTAAACATAGTTAAAGCACTTAAAACATGCAATCAAAATGAGTAATTTTTCAGTACAAATCGGACAGATGACCAATCAGAGCGAGCGTATGCATTCGAGACCGCGCCCCTTTTGTGCCGTTCTCCGGCTCTGCCGCTATTTAAGCAGAAAATTTCCCAAAAGCAAGTCACTTTGGAACGAGCACTCGAACTGTGCACGTCGGGCCGGCACGGAACAGCAGCAGCAGCGGCCAATAGAAGAAGAGGACCAGGCAACCAGAAGGAAGAACCACCGGCAGCAGAAGGAGGAAATTCGAGCGAAGCGGACGGCGTGGAAGTCGCTATGATGCGGCGGTTCTCATGAAAAATGTCGAATTGGTGGTGGAAAAAACCTGGAGTGGCCTCGAAGTAGGTTCCCTCGGGGCCTGGGGGGACATTTACAGAACCATACTAGTTGTGGCAATATGGGTATCAAAATTCATGGTTTTTGATACTGAACATAATAATGGCCATTTCGACAGTATTGGCCACAACCTGGAGTGGCCGGTACCCTCAAAGAAGGTTCCCTCGGGGCCTGAGGGGACATTTACAGAACCATACTAGTTGTGGCAATATGGGTATCAAAATTCATGGTTTTTGATACTGAACATAATAATGGCCATTTCAACAGTAGTGGCCATAACATGAAGTAGCCGGTGCCCTCAAAGAAGGTTCCCCCGGGGCCTGGGGGACATTTACAGAACCATACGAGTTGTGGCAATATGGGTATCAAAATTCATGGTTTTTGATACTGAACATAATAATGGCCATTTCGACAGTAGTAGCAACAACCTGGAGTGGCCGGTGCCCTCGAAGTAGGTTCCCCCGGGGCCTGGGGGGACATTTACAGAAACATACGAGTTGTGGCAATATGGGTATCAAAATTCATGGTTTTTTATACTGAACATAATAATGGCCATTACGACAGTAGTAGCAACAACCTGGAGTGGCCGGTGCCCTCGAAGTAGGTTCCCCCGGGGCCTGGGGGGACATTTACAGAAACATACGAGTTGTGGCAATATGGGTATCAAAATTCATGGTTTTTTATACTGAACATAATAATGGCCATTTCGACAGTAGTGGCCACAACCTGGAGTGGCCGGTGCCCTCAAAGAAGGTTCCCCCGGGGCCTGGGGGGACATTTACAGAACCATACGAGTTGTGGCAATATGGGTATCAAAATTCATGGTTTTTGATACTGAACATAATAATGGCCATTACGACAGTAGTAGCAACAACCTGGAGTGGCCGGTGCCCTCGAAGTAGGTTCCCCCGGGGCCTGGGGGACATTTACAGAACCATACGAGTTGTGGCAATATGGGTATCAAAATTCATGGTTTTTGATACTGAACATAATAATGGCCATTTCGACAGTAGTGGCCACAACCTGGAGTGGCCGGTGCCCTCAAAGAAGGTTCCCCCGGGGCCTGGGGGGACATTTACAGAACCATACGAGTTGTGGCAATATGGGTATCAAAATTCATGGTTTTTGATACTGAACATAATAATGGCCATTTCGACAGTAGTGGCCACAACCTGGAGTGGCCGGTGCCCTCAAAGAAGGTTCCCCCGGGGCCTGGGGGGACATTTACAGAACCATACGAGTTGTGGCAATATGGGTATCAAAATTCATGGTTTTTTATACTGAACATAATAATGGCCATTACGACAGTAGTAGCAACAACCTGGAGTGGCCGGTGCCCTCGAAGTAGGTTCCCCCGGGGCCTGGGGGACATTTACAGAACCATACGAGTTGTGGCAATATGGGTATCAAAATTCATGGTTTTTGATACTGAACATAATAATGGCCATTTCGACAGTAGTGGCCACAACCTGGAGTGGCCGGTGCCCTCAAAGAAGGTTCCCCCGGGGCCTGGGGGACATTTACAGAACCATACGAGTTGTGGCAATATGGGTATCAAAATTCATGGTTTTTGATACTGAACATAATAATGGCCATTTCGACAGTAGTGTCCACAACCTGGAGTGGCCGGTGATCTCAAAGCAGGTTCCCCCGGGGCCAGGGGGAACTTTACAGAACCATAAGAAGAAACGAAGTTGACTTTATAGCTGTCGGCCACCATTGCTAGTACCAACCACTAGTGTCTTCCTTTTATCTACAAGGACTTCGCCGCCCTGGGCTCCTAAGTGTATGAAAGTATGACACGGAGCGACGGCGCCGAATACCCATATTTACACAAAGAATTTTAAGAGCGCCCGCCGCGGATTCGAACCAGCGACCTCAGGATTGTGAGTCCAGTGCGCGGTCCGATTGATCCACACGGGCGGGACATAGTAGTGGCCACAACATGGAGTGGCCGGTGCCCTCAAAGAAGGTTCCCCCGGGGCCTGGGGGGACATTTACAGAACCATAAGAGTTGTGGCTATATGTGTATCAAAATTCATGGTTTTTGATACTGAACATAATAATGGCCATTTCGACAGTAGTGGCCACAACATGGAGTGGCCGGTGATCTCAAAGCAGGTTCCCCCGGGGCCCAGAGGGTCTTTTACAGAACCATACGAGTTGTGGCAATATGGGTATCAAAATTCATGGTTTTTGATACTGAACATAATAATGGCCATTTCGACAGTAGTGGCCACAACCTTGAGTGGCCGGTGATCTCAAAGCAGGTTCCCCCGGGGCCCAGAGGGTCTTTTACAGAACCATACGAGTTGTGGCAATATGGGTATCAAAATTCATGGTTTTTGATACTGAACATGAAAATTGACATTTCGACCGTAGTGGCCACAACCTGGAGTTGTCGGTGCCCTCATGGAAGGTTCACCTTGGGAGAACATTTATGAAAATTTGGCGACAAATCTATGAAACAAAATAAAATAATCTTATTCCAGATTTCACTAGCAATCCAACAACACATTCAAATTGTTTGGTCCTATGTCTTTCGGTTATGTCTCTGACATACCATCTTGAACTTTTTTTTTTTTCGAAAATAGACAAAGTCATGCACGCGTTATCAATTATGTGGGCGACCCCTAAAACCCCGAAAACTGACACTTTTTCAACGTTGACTTCCTTCGACACCACCACCAGCACAGAAGTAGCGGCGCGCTAATCCAGAACACGTGTTTCCTTTCGGCAACCAGCCAGCCAGGATCTGGGCTTAGTCAAATTACTAAATTGACCATAATATGCACGCACCCGGGGACTGTTTGCATACAAAGCCGCACTGAAAAACAGCAAGAAAAGTTAGTTTTGGTCGCTTTAAGGTTTGTAGCGTATTTTTTTGAAGCTGTAAGGACTTGATTTAGTAATGGGTTTCGGGCTGTGAGCATGGTTTTGTAAGGGGATACTTTTTTCCTGGTGACTCGTAAATTATGAAAGGATCTCTTTTGTTATTCGTTGAAAACAAATTGGAAATGAAAAAAAATAATAAATTTAAAATTTTTCTAAAACCTTGAGTTGAGTTGAGTTGAGTTGAGTTGAGTTGAGTTGAGTTGAGTTGAGTTGAGTTGAATCTTTACTTTATCAAAATTTTGCGAGATTTGACAAGATTAGACTAGGTTTGATAAGATTTGATAAGATTTGATGAGATTGGACAAGATTTGACAAGATTTGACAAGATTTGACAAGATTTGACAAGATTTGCCAAGATTTGCCAAGATTTGCCAAGATTTGCCAAGATTTGACAAGATTTGACAAGATTTGACAAGATTTGACTAGGTTTGATAAGATTTGATTAAGTTTGATAAAATTTGATAAGATTTGATAAGATTGGACAAGATTTGACAAGATTTAACAAGATTTGACAAGATTTCACAAGATTTGACAACATTTGACAAGATTTGACAACATTTGACAAGATTTGACAAGATTTGACAACATTTGACAACATTTGACAACATTTAACAACATTTGACAAGATTTGTCCAATCTTATCAAATCTTATCAAACCTAGTCAAATCTTGTCAAATCTTATAAAATCTAATTTAATCAAATCTAATTTATTGAACTCAACTCAACTCAATTTAGACAAGATTTGACCAAATTTTACAAGATTTGGCAAGATTTGACTAGATTTGACAAGATTTGATAAGTTTTGACAAGATTTGACCAAATTTGACAAGATTTGACTAGGTTTGATAAGATTGGACAAGATTTGATAAGATTTTATAAAATTTGACAAGATATAACTCAAAAAAAAAAACGAAGTTGACTTTATAGCTGAGCAATTCTCTACGAAATCGGTCTTTTTTCTTCAATTTTAATTTTTGTATTTTTTAATCCGACTGAAACTTTTTTGGTGCCTTCGGTATGCCCAAAGAAGCCATTTTGCATCATTAGTTTGTCCATATAATTTTCCATACAAATTTCGCAGCTGTATGATGTATGAAAATTCAAAAATCTGTATCTTTTGAAGGAATTTTTTGATCGATTTGGTGTCTTCTGCAAAGTTGTAGGTATGGATACAGACTACACTGGAAAAAAAATGTTAAATGGTAAAAAAAATTTGGTGATTTCTTTATTTAACTTTTTATCACTAAAACTTGATTTGCAAAAAAACACAATTTTAATTTTTTTTCATTTTTTGATATGTTTTAGAGGACATAAAATGCCAACTTTTCAGAAATTTCCAGGTTGTGCAAAAAATCATTGACCGAATTATGATTTTTTTAATCAATACTTATTTTTTCAAAAAATCGGCGTAATATTGAATGTTTGGCCCTTTTGAAATGTTAGTCTTGATTTAATTTTTTTGAAAATATCGAAAAGATCGAAAAATTTCACAAATGTTTCATATATTAACATTGAAAAATCGGACCATTAGTTTCTGAGATATCGACATTAAAAAATGGTGGGCTGTTTGGGTGAGACTTAGAAAACATCAATTTTCCTGTTTTTAAACCTTTGCATTGCAATATCTCAGCAACTAAAGGTCGTATCAACAAAGTCCGAAGAGGAAAAATGTAGAGAATTTTGTCAGCTTTTCAAAAATATTTTTTTCAAAAGTGTGCAAACATGTGCACTAATTTAAAAAATGAAAAACTGCGACTATTTATTTAACTTGAGAACGGTGCACTTTATCAAAATTTTACTAAAATACTTTTTGATTGCAAATTTGATTTTACATCGAAAAATGAAGTTGAAAAAATTTTGCGACCAATATTTCGATTTTTTGAAAAAATAAGTATTGATTAAAAAATTCATAACTCGGTCAATGATTTTTTGCACAACCTGGAAATTTCTGAAAAGTTGGCATTTTATGTCCTCTAAAACATATCAAAAAATGAAAAAAAATTGAAATTGTGTTGTTTTGCAAATCAAGTTTTAGTGACAAAAAGTTAAATAAAAAAATAACCAAATTATGTTTACCGTGTATCATTTTTTTCCAGTGTAGTCCGTATCCATACCTACAACTTTGCTGAAGACACCAAATCGATCAAAAAATTCCTTCAAAAGATACAGATTTTTGAATTTTCATACATCATTTTTATATGGAATGCTGCGAAATTTGTATGGAAAATTATATGGACAAACTAATGATGCAAAATGGCTTCTTTGGGCATACCGAAGGCACCAAAAAAGTTTCAGTCGGATTAAAAAACACAAAAAAAAATCGAATGACCGAAATCCTAGAGAACTACTCAGCTGTCGGCCACCATTGCTAGTACCAACCACTACTGTCTTCCTTTTATCTACAAGGACTTCGCCGCCCTGGGCTCCTAAGTGTATGAAAGTATGGCACGGAGCGACGGCGCCGAATACCCATATTTACACAAAGAATTTTAGAGCACCCGCCGCGGGATTCGAACTGGCAACCTCTGGGTTGTGAGTCCAGTACGCGGTCCGATTGATCCACACGGGCGGGACGGGATTTAACTCAAATCTTATCAAACTTTGTCAAATCTAGTCAAATCTTATCAAATATAATTTAATCAAATCTAATTTAATGAACTCAACTCAACTCAACTTTGACAAGATTTGACATAATTTTACAAGTTTGAAAAGGTTTGATAAGATTTGAGCCAAATCAGGTAAAATCTTGTTAAATCTTGTCAAATCTTGTTTAATCTTATCAAATCTTATCAAATCTTTACTTTATCAAAATTTTGCGAGATTTGACAAGATTTGACTAGGTTTGATAAGATTTGATAAAATTTGATGAGATTGGACAAGATTTGACAAGATTTGACAAGATTTGACAAGATTTGCCAAGATTTGCCAAGATTTGCCAAGATTTGCCAAGATTTGACAAGATTTGACAAGATTTGACAAGATTTGACTAGGTTTGATAAGATTTGATTAGGTTTGATAAAATTTGATAAGATTTGATAAGATTGGACGAGATTTGACAAGATATGACAAAATTTTAACAAGATTTGACAAAATTTGATAAGATTTGATTATATTTGATAAGATTTGATATCATTTGATAAGATTTGAAAAGATTTGATTTAGCAAATCTCAGTCTTGCATAAGTTAGTCACCACGTGCAATTGACCGTTTTTTGCATTCGGTCAACAGCCTAGACACATCATCTGGTGGTCCACAATGCTTCCAACCTGTAATAATTTCTGCCTGTTTAGTGTACAAACAAAAACATTTGCTGCTGCTCCTCGACTCAGTTGTTGTTCCACCGCGAAACCCAAAGTATAACTAATTAGAGTTAAATGACCCATGGTGATGATCATCGCCGTCGCCTTCCAACCAAGTCGTCGTCGTCCGCGACAAACTCCTGGATTATATCGAAAAGTTGGCGCTCCTCCTGCAACCTGGCGGCCAGACCAGGGCCAGGCCACATCGCGGAAATGTTTTCTCAGAAAACACACCGCGCAAGCTGGTTTGTAACACGGCCAAAGCAGAACCTGGGCTGAAGTGCCAGGAGGATTAACTGGGTCACGCGTCCCAGTGTTTGTTGCGGAATCGCTCGTAATTTGTACCAGGTTGACTTACATAGGATTTTTAGGAAAAAACGTAATATTTTTAAAACCTTTAAAGTACAAATAAAAAAAGAAATATTTGCAACTCTTAGATATGAAACCCCTAGGAATCAAAAAAGGGTTTAAAAAGTTTGAAATTATTCAATCAAACCTGTTTCTATGTCAAGCTAATGAACCAGGTTTGATGCCATCATACCCCCCTCACTTAAGGTGCAAACAGTAAATATTTAAAATAAAAATATCACCCCTGTAATGAATGCCAATATTTACCACGTCAGCCTCAGAGCTGGCTCAAGATGAGCTCGCCAAGCATGTGACGGAGACGTTTGGCTTGCGTTGACCAAGGAGATTATCCAAAGAGGCGCAAAGACAAGACAAGTGTGTTGGGCAAGTTTGGAAAAATAATAAAGATGCAAAGAGAAAAAACCGGAACACCTCACACGGGTTTGGCGAAATAACAGCTGCTGCGGCAGCCAGAGTAGGAAAAACACTGAGAACTTATCGTGAAAAGAAAAATGTAAACAGACAAACAATAGTAGTATTGTGTTAGAAAACAAGCTTAATAGAGGCGCAAAAGGGGTAATGAATACATGCGCGTGTGAGGTTATGTTCGCTGGGTTTTGAAGTGAATCAACAGTTGAGCGTTTCACTTTCAGCGTGTATTTGGATGAGTTGTTGTTGGTTTAACTGTTAAGTGAACTTAACAGTAATAATCAGTTCAATTACCTTGCCATTTTTGGCGCGGAAATTACATAGTTGGCTTAATTTGTCAGGTTTAGGCCAAATTTGAACTAAATCTAAATTTGATCGACTTAAGTCAAATGCTGTTCTGCTCAATCCTTCACAAATCTCTAAACAACTCAGTCCATCTTTACTACTTCTGCCGAATTAGTACCTCTAAAATCGAAATAACAACAAAAAAAACCTGTCCATGCCTTCCCAAAACCTTGATTTGTTTACACTAGCCCATAGCAGTAAACTCATTAAAAGACTTCTCCAAACTCATCATCACTCTCTCGCGCTCTCCGGCCGAGGCAGTGTGTTTTTCTTTCGTGTGACTTTTCAAGCGAAAAATCTGGGCAATCAAATAACTTCAAAAAACACGTGGCGTTGTGAACTCTGGATACATCAAAGAAAATCGTTAGCTTTTCCAGCGAATTGCCAGTCACTAAAACAGGCGGCTTCCACTACAGAACGGTGAAAAGGTGAATGGGCAGTGGAGTTCATTCATAAAAAGGGGGGTTTTTTTCGGGAAACTCATCATGTACGAGTACTAGGTGATTGTTTAGACTATATGGTTAACACCAGTTCTGGACAGGTTGTCGGCAGTAGGTCATTTGTCAGAAAAAGCTTGATGAAAAGGTTTGAATTTATCTTTATGTGAAATATTTATCAACTTGAAGACGTTTTCAAATTTATCACTCTACTACTCAAATTTTTATTTCGAAAATGTTTATTATTCTCGGGTGCAGGAGGTAATTTTGAGCAAGTTTTGTTCTACGAAAAACTTTACTCCTCTTGTTTTATGTTTTTTTTTTATATTTCAATTCGCATTTATCTTGTTTAGTTTTTTTTTTGTTTTTGGTAGTAGTTGGCGGCCTATTCTACTACCTCCTATCATTACATTTTATCTTTTTAATTTTTTCAGGTTTTTACAGGTAATTTTTAAATTTTTTACTTGTTTTTTTTTTTCATCTTCTGCTATAGGATGGCACAATTTTCATTCAATTTGTTGAAAATGCGTAGAGACATGTCCTGGGACCCTACAAAAATTACAACAAGTCAAACTTCCAACCCAAAATTTTTCTAAAATTTCAAGAGTTCTTCTTTACAATGCTTTTCAAAGATCAAAAGTTGGTTGAAAAGTTGATTTTTGAAGAATTTTCAGATCGAAGCCGAACTAAAGGCAGACTTGGGTTGTAGAGAGGTTAATATTTATGCAGGTATTTGAAAGTGAGGCAATTTTTCATAACCTTGAGACATTGTGAATCTTATTTCTAGTTTTTGTCTCACTTTCGAACCTTAAACATTAAACATTAAACATTAAACATTAAACATTAAACATTAAACATTAAACATTAAACATTAAACATTAAACATTAAACATTAAACATTAAACATTAAACATAAAACATTAAACATTAAACATTAAACATTAAACATTAAACATTAAACATTAAACATTAAACATTAAACATTAAACATTAAACATTAAACATTAAACATTAAACATTAAACATTAAACATTAAACAATAAACATTAAACATTAAACATTAAACATTAGATGTTTAATATGTCGCTATAGTAGGCCACGGCGTGTATTCTAGAACAAACATTTCAAGAAAAAATAGTCATCATTACTGTCAAATGTGTTTTATAGGAAATTTTCTCAGCTTTCCAATGCTTCTAAGAGCGAAATGTTTCATCGGAAAATTTCTGAGATATCTATTTTTTAAGTTTTTTGTTTAAAATTCCTGTATTATTTATTGTAAACTTTGTAATAACTTTTTCATGTGTCATTTACTCATCAAAATGTGCAAAATAAGGCAAGCAACAACTTTGGAGAAGGTTGCAAATCGCTTAACATTTTTAAAATTAAGTTAAACCGAGTTTTTGAACATATGAGATTTATTCAGAAATGAAAATCATAAAAATTATTTTTACAATAATTAAAAGATAAAAACATAATTTTTGTTTACGAATATCACGTTTATGCTCGGATTAAGCTTGAATTTAGCTGATAAAACCGATTTTTTTGTTGCAACTTTGAGATTAGTTATGCTATCACTAGGTTTTTATGAAAAAATAATAATTATATTTCCTTAACCAAACATTAATCAATTGCATGGATATAAAACATGTTATTTACTCGAAATTGAACTATAAATTACTGTGGCGAGCTTCAGGAGAAAAACTTATCATGAGTATGAAATGATTTTTATAATTTTTGTTTTGTATGAAATGATCAAGGAATCAGCAATATTATTGAAGTCTTATCTTATCTTTTTAAAACGTTTTAAAAATACTTTGATTTTTGTTTAAATAATTTGGAATGGAAGCCTCTGTTTGATTTTTTCTGTTAAATAATAATTTACTTTTGTTTAAACCGAAAAATGTATGTGGCAGTGTTTTCAACATTTGGAGTTACAACGCACAAATTTTACTCCTAAATTTAAATGCATTTTCATCAGTAAAACTTTTTTCGTTATTTCATTCACATGAGAATATGACTTTTGAACCTTGCAACAGTAATTGGTAGTACATTTTCGATTTTAAATCATCTTTTGAATCCATGTTCCCGGTTCATGTATGCTTTAAGAAGTATAATATTTATTCATAAAAATCCATTGATAAACTTAACAATCTCAAACCAGCAAAAAATCGATTGTGTCAGCTCAATAAGAGCAGACACGTGATATTTGTACACAAAAATTGTGTAATTATCTTTTAATTCTTTTAAATCATATTTTTAAGAAGGTTTTATAATTTTCATTTTTGAATAAATCGGTTAACCTTAATTTTAAAAATGTTTAGCGATTTGCAACCTACTCCAAAGTTGTTTCTTGCCTTATTTTGCACATTTTGATGAGAAAATGACACATGAAAAACATAATTTGACAAGTGTGCAAAAAATGACTTTGTTGTTGTTGTTAATTCATTTATTTCTGGCAGCTTTAACCTTCTTGGTCATTCGCTGTCTAAAAAAATGACGTTACTTTGACATAAATTGCACGTGCGACAAAATAGCACGCTCTCGACTCTACTTTCAAACTATTTATTTTCTTTTCAAAAATGTCTCTGCTTTCAAAAATTTACGTTGTTTGATACCCATATTGCTTAATATGAAAATATAAGTTTTTTTTTTTTCAATAAATACGGTATTTTGTGAAAAACTCACTTAGGCCGTTGCAAATATTTTTAATAGTTTATGCCGCACCCATTTCGTCTCGAAAAATGCCACCGGGATCTTCTGGGATCGAACCCAAGCCAACTGGGTGAGAGGCAACCACGCTTATCCCTACACCACGGTTCCCGTGAAAACAATCTACTGAGATACGTTGTATCAGCACTCGGCATATACAAAGTATGATACAAACTATACTTTCCCATAATTTCGTTACCGGTTAGCGGGTATTGGATTGGACCACACACACACACACACACACACACACACACACACACCACGGTTCCCGTGAAAACAATCTAAAATGCATTTTTCTGCATTGATAACCATATTTAGCATGTTTTGGCTGGATTAAAAATATTTTAATTTTTATGAAAATCCAATGCACAGCACCGTAAAATCTTTTTTTCCCAAAAAAATTAAATTTTCGTCAATACTTAGATATTTTGGAAACTAATGAATGCAAAACAACTGGACAGGTGTATATTGTATTTTAAAACACTTTTTTCATTGAAATGTTGAAACCATGGCACTATTTGTTCTATTTGTAAACATTCTTGTTTTTTTTCGAAAAATTACCATTTATTATTATTATTTATCTTAATTTTAAAGCCAGTTCAGTTCATTGAAGGCTGATTCGACTTTTCAAAATTATCACTTATTATGCTCTATATTTTATATTATTCATGTTAAGATATGGTGATATATCACACACTTCCTTAAACATAATTTGCTCTTCATGTTCTCGTGGCGGCGGCGTCATCAACAGTTTCTGCAGCAGTCGGCTCGCTTTGAAGAATCTCAACACAACTCAACAACGCAAACGCCTCAACCTTTCCGGCCTGATGCCACTCCTAAACTGCATCAGTGCAGTCATTTTCACCGTTCGATGCACTCCAAAGAATGCATTTTATCACGCTACTTTATGGAGGTTCACATTTGGCGCCGAAAATTCGCAACTCAAATTTTAGGCTTTTAAAATTTTAAGGACCCATGGGAACTCGGCATCAGCTGTGTACGGTACGCGGAGATCGATGAATTTAATGGAATTCAGTCAAGAGTGGTGAGAAAAAATTTAATTCCGGCGGGCACTCAAAATCGACCACGGTGAAGAGATCCGCTGAGAAAATGGGAACCACTTTAAGAAAGGGGCATAATCGTTATTTAAAATTCAATCTCATTTTTTTATGGCGGAGAAAAACATGTTTTAACAGTTCAATTTAAATTATTTTATTACTTTTGACAATTAATCCCTTCTGAAATCTTCAGCCCCAAATCTTGCCTACGGAGGACCGCAGAAACCGTGACTCACCTGGCTGGCTGGCAAGAATCTGAAAAATGCCTGAGGTTTCTCACCGGCCCGGTCTGTGGCGGTCTATGGAACCCACCGAGCGAGCTCATCTAAAAGTAAGAGTGGCCACTCGAAGGAAAACAATCAAATGTTTTTAATCAGCCAGCAACTCGTTGGCGCTGAATGCGAGCTCATCTCCATCGTGATCTTAATCGTAGGCATGGGGGGGGGGGAGGGGGGTGAAGAATGAACTCTTGAGTTGAATTGTAAGCTTTGAAGCTTTTATGGAAAATATTTTCCCACCAAATTGGTGAAAGGCTAAACAGGAAATTGTGCTGGGAAAAACACTTGGGCAACGGGTTATAAAGATTGATCAAAGGGGTTAGTTTTTGATGAATTTGGCTCAATTTTTGAAAGTAGGCTAAATCAACTGCGTGGAAATTTTATGCAAGTTATGCAGTAAAATATGTTAATATTTAAATTTGTTGAGGCGACTGGAATTGCGGCCCCTGCCTGGACCGTACGCCACTGGACTCGCGATGACAGCTGTGTGTCTGTCACTCTGCGACTGTCAACACAGTGCGTAAAAGGAAGTGGTAGTTGTCTTTGTTGTGAATAAATGTTATTATTGTTTTGTTAGTCAGAAGAACGACACGCGTTTTATTCTGTGGACGAAAGTGTCCTTTTTAATTTGTTTAATTATTACACCCCCACGACCTGCAACTCGACCACCCTGTGGGTGTCGTCCGGGGGTTGTAAAAGTGGCGACGAGTCCGGTCCTTTTGGACGAATTTTCAACCGGTCCAAAAGTGACCCACGCGGAGGAGGAAAAACAGCGGAATGGAAGGAGTTCCGGATCAAGCCATCCTTGATGCCGGCCAGAACCAGCAGACGGCGGACGTGCCGCAGGCACCGTTGGCAGCCGGTCAGCAACATCATTCGCCGTTCCTCCAGATTCCACTACATGCAGCGCCGTACGTCGAGTACTTCGAGCAACATCGAGGTTATGTTCGGGAGCTCTTTCGGCAGCAGCAGGAAGCACTTCAACGTCAGCTGGTGGAGATGCAGCAGCAGCAGCTGGCATTCATGCAGCATCAGCAGCGGTTCATCAGTAGCATCATGACGTCGATGAAGGTGCAGGCCCAACCGTGCCTGGATGCGACATCGGACTCGCTTGGCAGCGGCAACGCGGAGGAGTTCGAAACCGATCCGGATGGCGACGGTGTGCCCACGGCCTGGCACGAGCGAAAAGAAAAGCTGCTGCAGAAGAAGAAGAAGGTGCGCTCGCTGGACAAGCTGGCGGAAGTTCTACTGTGCGGGAACGATGGTGGAGATGAAGAAGTTTTCGAGCAGCAGGTGCTGGTTGAATCGTGTGCTCGAGGTTACCGTGATGACGTCACCGAGTACGTGTTTGAGGTGAGCCATCCTACGACGGGAACACCCTTGCACTCACCGCCAGATCCGTGGCCCAAGCCGACGGGATCGTGGATGGGTGAGAGTGTCGAATTCGCCGGACTGACCGAACACCCACTGTGGTTCGTTGCGAATGTCAACACCAGTCAACAACTTCACTCAGCTGTGATCGATCAAGCGAGTAAAAGTGCCACGGCATTCCGCAGCGCGCGACGACCTCGAATTGCTGTCGGTGCTCCACCACCTGGAGAACGGTATGGAGAACGAATCCTTTCGAAGCTGGAGTTCGAGCCACCACCACAAGTAGCAACAAAAACGCTGCCAGGTGAGCAACAACGAAAAATCTGCGTGAATGTGCCAGTGACAGACGCGAACAACAGCAAGTTCGGTCGTGTGATGTACTGGACAGTCAACCTCCGCGCAGTCCGGCAAATTGGTTGTATTGGATTGGAGAAACAGAAAAAGTCCAACGACGTCTGGTTGGAGTCGCGCGAACATTCCAGGTCATCTGCGATGTTGGGTTCAACCACGCCATCGCCGTCGCGGTTCGATGCATCGAAGCAGCCAACGTGGAGTCTGGGTCGGCCTCCGGAGCATTCAAGGATCGGTAGTACGGGTCTTTCAGCGTTTGTCTCGTCTACTACTTCAACAACAACAACACCCTCGCAATCCTGAGCGGATGTGCACGTGGATCTTCACCAGGAAGATGCCTGACGTTGGTAGACCGTACCACCTCAATTGAAGAGGGGGGATGTTGAGGCGACTGGAATTGCGGCCCCTGCCTGGACCGTACGCCACTGGACTCGCGATGACAGCTGTGTGTCTGTCACTCTGCGACTGTCAACACAGTGCGTAAAAGGAAGTGGTAGTTGTCTTTGTTGTGAATAAATGTTATTATTGTTTTGTTAGTCAGAAGAACGACACGCGTTTTATTCTGTGGACGAAAGTGTCCTTTTTAATTTGTTTAATTATTACACCCCCACGACCTGCAACTCGACCACCCTGTGGGTGTCGTCCGGGGGTTGTAAAAAAATTATTTATCTGACACTACAAATTCTGCGAAGAATCGATCAACACATGGTTCCCGTGAATTGCACTGATAGCTCCGCCACACAACCAGATGAATCACGGTATGTCCCACGCAGAAGCGATTCCAAGCATCGGAAAATTCTGTTGCATTGCAATGTGTTGTATATTTTGTTGTTTATTATTCCAGTACACCATGCACTTCGTGCGGTTTTGTAAACAGGAAATTCACTTTTCCAACCAAAAATAGTCTATCAAATGGGATCAAAAAAAGAGAAGGTTTCGTAGAGTGGAGATCTCTGCCACCGTGGGCAGTAAAACCCTAAACCTAAACCAGCTAGTGGGTATGGTGAAGTGCATTCTTTTCTGAGGGAATTTAGTCTGAGCTGTATCGAGCAGAGCGGTTCACCACACGTGGCAACTAAACAGAAAACATTTGTTTAAACGACCGAAAACAATGCACATTTGTTGATTTAACAAGAGCGTATCCACACAAAAAAAGAGTTGAAAGAATCGTAGTGGCGTCAACAAAGCCTTTGTTTTTGAAACAATAAAAATGGACACTCTACGAACCATGTGACGACCGATTTTCATTTCAGGGAAATTCCACACCACTTGAAACTTTATTAGACCACCAAAGTGAATTAAGTCACCTTTTAGCATCTCAATTCAGTGCTGCTAGTGGGTTGTGTAAATATTCGCACTACTAATCGATGCTCCGTTCCACCAAATGCAACTATTTAAGATCGAAATAAAACAGTCAACGGATTTGCCTTTAGGCTGAATTCTTTCATCCATCTCATTGAATCGAAATCAGCTTGGAGAAGTATTGGATTCATATGAAATTGATTGCCATACACAGAAAAAGACATTACAGTTTATATTGAAAAAAAAAATACATTGTGAATAATGCAGCATAATTTTGATTAAAAATGATCTTTGATTTTTTACAAGGTTGTTGCTAGAATTTTCGCATTCGCATTCGCGGTTGTTGCTAGAATTGTATTTATTTATTGTCTTGAATTTATTTATTTTTTCATATTTAATTAATTATATTTTGATGTTATTGGAACTTTCATTTACAATATAATTTTTTTAAAGTTAAAAGTCGGGCCAGAAAATTCATACAAGTAAACAGGGCATGTGAATATACGAAAATATGTATCCTGAGAAGGGATTTTCAGTACGATTTGGTGTCTTCGACAATTTTGCAGGTAAAAATAAGGTTTCCTGAAAAAAAAACTATGACTTATTCTGACCTTGGCCACGAAATTTTTCCCTTTTATCGCAAAATGTCTCGTGCGGTATAAAACACTATTGTAAATCTTAAATATTAAATTTTCTTAAAGAAGTGACTATGGAAAAATCATTTTAAGTCTTACTTTCCATTTACCACATCGATTTCTCGGTGAGGTTGCAACGGAGCGAGAAAAAGCAAAATTTTGACCCTTTTTGTTACCCCCCCTGAAATATGAGAAGTCAAAAAAAAATCCAAAAACTTCAAAATTTCCATTAAAATAGAAGTCTAATCAACTGAAAACAATCTAATTGCATTTTTCTGCATTGATAATCATATTTAGCTTGTTTGGGCTGGATAAAAAATAATTTGATTTTTTTTAATTAAATTTCACCGCGATTTTTTTTTTTTTTAATTTTTTTTGTCAATACCGTCAGTGGGGGTGACTATGGGTCAAAAAACGATACACCTCTCGTAATTTCTTAATAACAAAAACAATTTAAATAACATCGAAAATCTTTCAACGTAGATTTGTTCTTAGATAGATTACTGACATTTTCCCAAAATATGGTGGATTTTGATGAACACTACCTTGAATGCCAATACAGTAGACTCTCTGGCTGTCGATCTTCTCGATATCAATATTGCTCCATCTATCGATGAATTCTTCAGTCCCTTCATTTTGCATACTTCAATAATCTTCATTCCTCGATATTTTCTCTTGCTTGAAAGATCTCTTACTCGACGGTCCCTTGGATTCTGTTTGCTTTAAAAATCTCTTCCGGTTGTCAATATTGTCAATATCTCATGGCTTGCATCGACATTTTTCTTGGCGAAACGAAGCTTTGAAGGGTGTTTGACATTAGTTTGTTTTTGTTTGCTGGACGTTGCCATGATTCTCTCCCATAGCTGGGTACCAAGAAAAACATATTTTCAATCGAGTCTTCATTTTGCATCGTTCTGTAAACTGATGATTCCCTTCCTCGACGGTCCCTTGGATATTGACAACCAGAGAGTCGACTGTAGTTTGA
Organism: Culex quinquefasciatus; assembly: GCF_015732765.1. NCBI lineage: Eukaryota > Metazoa > Arthropoda > Insecta > Diptera > Culicidae > Culex > Culex quinquefasciatus. The sequence continues at coordinate 152,791,269 of NC_051863.1, read as the reverse complement.
AAATTGACCCAATTTCACCCCTTTGAGGGGGTGACATTGGGTCAAATGAAACTAAAATGATGCTCAAATACAACGATATGGTAAAAACAAGTCATCCAACAATGTTTCTTGTACGAGGGAATCGTATTGACATGGTACAATGTTTGAAGTGGAGATTTTCAAACATTTGGGTAGTTTTCGAGCAATTCTAACAGAAATATTAGAAAAATGATTTTTCGAGAGGTCATTTTTGGCCAAAAACGTACCTCAACTTTAGACAGCTGCCAAAAGAACAGAATTTGTTCTAGGAACGAGATTTTTTCAGTGAAGTCATCTTAAGATGTCCCCTACACAACCCTTTTAACAGAATTCAGTTTCATTGAGAAGAGCCTGAGAAATGGTAAAATCCGTAAAAAATCACTTTGACCCAATCTCACTACCCAGACCCAATGTCACCCCCACTGACGGTACTTAGATAATTTGATTGCAAAACAACTGGACAGGTGTATAATGCTTTTAAGAACACTTTTTTCATATAAATGTTGAAACCATGACTCGTAATTTCATTTTTTAGACTTTTTTTATTTTTATTTTTCACTTTTCAGACCGTTGAGTACAGTAAAACGGGGTGATTTTGATAGCCGGGGTGACTTTGATAGGTTTGCGATTTTTCCGCAAAATGAAGAGTACAATTAAAATACGTAAGGAATGGTTTAGAAACATACTGACCGTGGTAGAGAAGTGTTCAAAGTATCTCAAGAAGAACTTTTCATAAAATTTTAACAAGTTTAAATAGTTAGTTAACTATAGTTAAGAAAATGTTGATGAATGTCATTATTTTAAACTTCTCAAAGTGTCATGATTTTCTCAATGAACATGATTTTTAATCGGAAAACGGTATGCATTTTCGGATTCTTTGGACAATTTTCCACTAGGAGAAGGTTAAATAAATTTGTAAATAATAAATAATATGTGTTTTTGAAACACCATTTAAAAAAATCTCCAAATTTATAAGCAATTTCAGTTAAATAAATTTCATCTAAAATGTGAAAACTTGTGATTCGTGCTTCAAATTCTGTAAAAAATGCAAAATAAATCGATAATTTTATAAACAAAACCAGTTCTAACAAATTTTAGGCGAAATTTCGACTTTTTAACAATTTAACCTTAAATTTATATGTATTTTGCTTAAAAGCTTATACACTTAGTTAACTAAATATAAACATTGTTTTTTTTTTTCTTAAAAACTATATCAGCTACTTTAGTGATGGTACATTTAGGGTACAAATAAAGTTTGAACATCTTAAATAAGATTTTAACTAGAAAAAATAAGACTATCAAAGTCACCCCGGAATTAAAACTAAGAATTTTTAACGTAACTATTTTTTTAAACATTATTGAAAAAAACTTTCATTCCGAAATAGTGCATGGACTTTGTGTAGTCTACCCAAGTACATGTTTTAAAAATAACAATCTTGAGAAAAACCTTACCTGTTGGAAAATAAGCTAAAAACTAATTGAAATTCTATCAAAGTCACCCCGGTTTACGGTATATATTTCAAACTTATGTCACCTCTTCCTTCACTATAGGCTCGAACAATCATGGGACAAAATACATATGTTTTGAAAAAAAAGTTTCATATGGGTTATTTTTATACCGCTTTTTGATAGAGTTTGTTTTTAATATTTCTAAATTTCACTTTAATTTCGGAAACAAAAGTGAGTCTGCTCTTTTTTTTAAAAAAAAAGTTGAATCTAGCCTTACATTTGAAATGTTAAAATTAAATGATTTTACACATTTGAGATGTAAGGTTATAATTTGAACTATTGAAATTGAATTGGTTGTTTTTTCTTCATGAATTATTTCCAAATTGAATTTTTAGAAAATTTTAACTTCAAAATGCCTATAACTTTAAAACGGTGTATTTATAACAGTGTTGTTCACGGATATATGAAAAAAGATAAAAGTGTTCAATTTCGAACGTATGTACCAGAATTTTCAAGTACTATACTGCCCATATTCACATAAATGTCCCATATGCAAAAACAACAAGCTCAGCAAAATGGAATTCAAGTTTGTCCCACACATAAGGCTACTTGTTAGGTTTCCGCGAAAAAACTGAAATTCCTTCTGAATTCTATAACAATGTACTGGATGTTGTAGGCTTTTCTGAAAGAGCACAAACTGCATCAATAACTCAAAAGCAATTAAAAAAAATGCATACGAGACATTTATGCAATCAGGAGCAGTATAGTCCCAAAAGCTAGTCAGAAAATTTGAGATTTTTTTGTTAAGGTCTAGTTGCTTCAGTTTTGATCTGAAGTTAGAATGGAATTTAAATTAATTGATTTATTTTTTATAATTTAACTGTTCTTTTAGAAAGTTTTCCTCAACCCGATAAAATTTTCTCGTCTTTGAGAATACATATAGGTTTTGAACCGAGGAACAGCTTTGTTGATCATCGCAAAACTAATAAATTAATCCTCGGATCAGAACCTGTAAGAAACCTAAGAATGGGAAAATTTCTCTAAGAAAAGTTACAATTCTCCAAAGTAAATTGATTAAGGTTCCATATCAAAAAACTGGAGCAACTAAACCGTAACCAAATGAGCTCAAATTTTCAGGCTAGCTTCTGCGTTCATAGTATATTAAAATTCTTGTAGATGCGCTCGAAATCAAACACTTTTGCCTTTTTCGTATATGTATCCGTGAAAATTTGTCAATATTATTGTTTTTTTATTTGGCAAACAATTTAAAACAGAATAATTCAACATTAAATACAAAACTTGTTTGCATCTATTTTTTGTATAAATAAAAAAATGATACCTAACGGATGTTTTGAATGAAAATTTCTGTACATCATCCGACCAATTTTTAAATTGTTTTCTACATAGCAATTCTCTACCAAAACCGGAAATGGATTTTATTTGTATTTTTTGATTTGACTCAAACTTTGTGGGGGCCTTCCCTATGACCAAATAAGCTATTTTGCGTCCTTGGTTCACCCATACAAGTCTCCATACAATTTTGGCAGCTGTCCATACAAAAATGGTATGTAAATATTCAAACAGCTGTAACTTTTGAGTGAATTTTCTGATCAATTTGGTGTCTTCGGCAAAGTTGTAGGTATTGTTGAGGACTTTTGAGAAAAAAAGGTACACAGCAAAAAAATTTGCAGATTTTTTTATCAACTTTTTTTTTACTAAAACTCAATTTCCCAAAATATGTATTTTTTGATTTTCAAGATTTTTTGATATGTTTTAGGGAACAAAAATCCGCAACTTTTGAGCCAAAGAGAAACATGGTCAAAAAATCTGCCGCCGAGTTATGAATTTTTGAAAAAATAGTGATTTTTAGAAAAAATCGAAGTTTTATGCAAAAACAAGTTTGACATTACTTTTTAATGCAAAATTGAATTTTCAATCGAAAAGTACTTAACAGATTTTTTGATAAATGGCTCCGTTTTTAAGATATAGCCACCGAAAGTTTGATTTTAGCGAAATATTTGCAGTTTTTCAATTTTTAAAAATAGTGACCATGAGTGACCATTTCTAAAAATATTTTTTTTGAAAAGTTCAGAAAATTTGCTATAAAATTGTCCAAGAGACATTGAAGATTGGACCTCTGGTTGCTGAAATACAGCGGCTTAAAGAAAAAGAAACAAGAAAATTGAAGTTTTCTAAGTCTCATCCAATCAGCCCACCATTTTCTAATGACGATATCTCAGCAATTAATGGTCCAATTTTCAATGTTAATACATGAAACATTCGTGAAATTTTCCAATCTTTTCGAAAAAAATATTTTGAAAATTTTTAAATCTAGACTAGCATTTGAAATGGGCGTAATATTCAATATTTGGCCCTTTTAAAATGTTTGTCTTGATTTAAAAATTATCAAAATATTTTTTTCGAAAAGATCGAAAAATTTCACGAATGTTTCATATATTAACATTGAAAATCGGACCATTACTTGCTGAGATATCGTCATTAGAAAAAGGTGGGTTGTTTTGGTGAGATTTAGAAAACTTCAATTTTCGTGTTTCTTTTTCTTAAAGCGGCTGTATCTCAGCAACCCGAGGTCCAATCTTCAATGTCTCTTAGACAATTTTATAGCAAATTTTCTGAACTTTTCAAAAAAAAAAATTTTTAGAAATGGTCACTCATGGTCACTATTTTTAAAAATTGAAAAACTGCAAATATTTCGCTAAAATCAAACTTTCGGTGGCTATATCTTAAAAACGGAGCCATTTATCAAAAAATCTGTTAAGTACTTTTCGATTGAAAATTCAATTTTGCATTAAAAAATAATGTCCAGCTTTTTTTTGCATGAAACTTTGATTTTTTCCAAAAATCACTAGTTTTTCAAAAATTCATCACTCGGCCGCAGATTTTTTGACCATTTTACTCTATGGCTCAAAAGTTGCGGATTTTTGTCCCCTAAAACATGTCAAAATATCTCGAAAATCAAAAAAATACGTATTTTGGGAAACTTAGTTTTAGTGAAAAAAAAGTTGATAAAAAAATCTGCAATTTTTTTTCCGTGTACCTATTTTTATCTCAAAAGTCCTCAACAATACCTACAACTTTGCCGAAGACACCAAATTGATCAGAAAATTCACTCAAAAGTTACAGCTGTTTGAATATTTACATACCATTTTTGTATGGACAGCAGCCAAAGCTGTATGGAGACTTGTATGGATGAACCAATGACACAAAATAGCTTATTTGGTCATAGAGAAGGCCCCCACAAAGTTTGAGTCAAATAAAAAAGTACAAAAAATAAAAATGGTCGAAATCGGCCGATTTCGTAGAGAGTTGCTCTACAGTAAGTTGAAGCCATTTTTATGCGAAAAAGGCAAATATATATTACCCTGACCAAAAAATCAAACAACTTTTTTAACAAAATATCTAAAGAAAGTCCAATTATTACCATTGTGAGACTAACTTTTTAAACTACCCATAGTTATATGACGGCGCTTCGATGCATCATCATCGCCACCATCCTCACGTGGGGCAGCGCGCGCGCGCTTAGATCTGTTTGTTTACGCAATAAACTGCATTGTGTACATCGTTCTGAGAAGAGAGATGGCCCATCCCTGGACGATGTAGTCAACCGGAGCAGTAGCAAACCAGTGTGTAGAGTGCGCCAGAGACCTAAAGTGAGTGTGGTGTGGTGTGAAAATTAAAAATGCATAAATTTTCCGTTTTCCAATTCTCAGCCAGCCAGCACCAGAAGTGCAACAAGTTTCAAAGGGTACGCGTTTGATCTTGCGTGTGTGATCCGTAGATCTGTGATGTCTTCGTTTGAAGATTGCCCGTGCCCGCGCCAATGTTGGACAGCAGCCTAACCTTTGCGCGAGGATTGATTGATCAAAGCGTCGAAGGTTTCCCGAAACTGGATCACGGTTATGAAGCGAATATTACATCGTGGGGATATTTTTTGCAACAACTGGCTTGAACCCTGGTGCCATGGAGCGGATTTCATTTCACAGTTTACAATCCCATTTGTCTCATTTGAGAGGAAATGTGCAATTTTGCAGATGCACCTCATCGATTGCAGATTTCTTGCAGTTGCAAATCCGGTCCCAGATAGTTTATCTTAAGTTGGTTTAGCCGACCTACACCGTTTGTATATACTCACGTAAGGGTTGGTCAAGATCCTTCTACAGAGCCATTACTAACTCTTATGGTTTGCATTACAGATTCAGTGGCGAAGAGAGGTCAGTAACACATTTTGTGCAACATATTTTATAGTCTTTCTGTTTTTACTGTCTTCAATGCTTTGCCAAAGATTGTATGTCAATTAATTTGAAAAAAAATTAAAACTATAAAAAATTAAAACTGTAAAAACTAAAAATTAAAAATTAAAAATTAAAAACTAAAAACTAAAAACTAAAAACTAAAAACTAAAAACTAAAAACTAAAAACTAAAAACTAAAAACTAAAAACTAAAAACTAAAAACTAAAAACTAAAAACTAAAAACTAAAAACTAAAACTAAAAACTAAAAACTAAAAACTAAAAACTAAAACTAAAAACTAAAACTAAAACTAAAAACTAAAAACTAAAAACTAAAAACTAAAAACTAAAAACTAAAAACTAAAAACTAAAAACTAAAAACTAAAACTAAAACTAAAAACTAAAAACTAAAACTAAAAACTAAAACTAAAAACTAAAAACTAAAACTAAAACTTAAAAACTAAAAACTAAAAACTAAAAACTAAAAACTAAAAACTAAAAACTAAAAACTAAAAACTAAAAACTAAAAACTAAAAACTAAAAACTAAAAACTAAAAACTAAAAACTAAAAACTAAAAGCTAAAAACTAAAAACTAAAAACTAAAAACTAAAAATGTTTTAAAATAAATGCCATCTCCCGTTACTCAACGTTCAAAAATCGAAAGACATGTCACTTATGGGATTTTGTTTTTAAATTTGCATTGACCGAAGAAAAAAAAAAGATACATGAATGATGATTAACTGAACTCTATCACATCAAATTAAATCCAATTCCTGAACACACACAGACACTCAAATCTCACAGCCAACACACTACGCCTACCAGCTCATCCAACGGATGCTAATTTTCATGCAAATGAACCTTCCTGGCTGGTAGGGACGCCCGCGCTCGCCCCCTTGTGCCACCGAATCCGTCCACAAATCCACTTATCGTGTCAATTCACGTGCTGTCCTGACCACACAATATGCTTTCCTGACGGGTTTTGCATTGTCATGGAAAAGCCACGCGGCGCGTAACAAAAAAAGAAAGTGAAATCGCGCGGGAAAACCCGAACCCAACCCAAAAGCACATCCAGACACAATTGCGATTTATAATTACTTTCCGAATTTCAATTTGAGGCCGAAGCATTTCATTGAATCCCCTTTTTGTGGGTTGTGGTTGATGGAATATTTCTGTAGCTTTTGTGAAAATCAGGCTGGAAAATTGAGCTGGAGAAGCACTCGAGTGGTGTTTGTCTGATAAAGCAGAATTTACATAAATTATTGTGTTGTGGAACTTCATAGAGTGAGGACCAAATTCATTCACTGCTTCTGTGTTATCTTTTCGTTTCAGAGTACGATGAGTTTCCACGCTCTATGGAATGCTATAAAACAAGCACTCTGTCAAAATGCACTTTTATAGCAAACCCTCCATTATGGCGCATTCTGTCAACCCTTCAAAATATCTTCAACAGCCTCCCTGGGGGGAACCAACTGTCACACACCAGCATGGTTTCACACCATATGTCCATCCCCCTCCAGTGGACACGTGGGCCACCCTTTGACGCACTTTCCGGAAATCAATCAGTCGCATAGCGGTGAAGAGGGAAAGGGGAGCAGCAAATCTCGATAAATTATGCATTAGCAATCAGGCGTCCCCACGTTCGGTTTCGTGTCAAGTCAAGTGTAGCATGAAATTATGTACATGTTTGATTATATTGCCCACACCCACACGAGACACACTTGAGGTTTTGCCTGTTTCTACTTCTTCCCGTTCCCAGTGTAGTGCACGAATGTGCAGCTCATTGCTTCAGTTAAGAAGGGCTCCAACGGCATCAACGATGATGATTAAGCTGCACCTTCCTTAATCGATGTAGCTAACTCTTGACGACCTGAAAATCTTTTTTTTTTTTGCTTCTTTTCCACTGCAATTTAAAATTTTCAATTTTACTTTGTCTATTCCTTTGTATTTACATTAGACTACCATTCAACTACACTCAAACCCCGGTGGTTGGTCAATTTTTCGTTTGACACTTTTTTAGTTTGTAGGGGAAATGCATGTATGTTTGGCAGGTTTGTCGGGGACCAAACATATTTGATAACAAATAGAACATAAATCTACGTTTTAGCTGAAAACGAACAGCATCGGTGTAAACGGTAACTCTTTTAGAATTAATCCGTCTTTTTCATTTTTAGAATAAAGTTGTGTTTAAGTTGTTTAGAAAGTAGTACAAAAATATTTTTTTGCCTCTAATTCCGAACCCTCACACAGCTGCAATTTTGTTGCCATCAGTATTTCCAGTCTGTTTTCATACAAAATGTACGCATTTCACCTAGCAACCCTGGTGCCCGCTCTCTCACTCTCCAACATTCTTTTGTTTGACGGCATCTAATTTTGGCATGCTGCGATTACGTTCGAAGTGTCAAAGTCTGGTGATATGGCAACATAAGAGGCACGATGGAGTTAGATGTTGTTCCCCTACCCCGGTGGTTGGTCAAAGTCAAACTAAAAAGTGATGAACTGTGAACTGTACACCGCGCTCACGCACACTATCAAAACAAACGTTTGGTATTGTGAATGCACTCTGTGTAAAAGGATGTCAAACTAAAAAGAAACCCCATTCGTTTGACAACAGTTGGTGTCAAACCATCGGGGTTTGAGTGTATTACTTAATTAAAGTACCGTCATCTGGGGTGAAGCGGAACACATGGGGCGTATTGGGACAACTGTTTTAGCCTAGATACTGCCCAATATTTGAATATTTTTGATTGGCTTCGGATGGAATAGGAACAGAAATAGAAATATCGTTTTCCATATTTCAAGCTTTTAAGGGCTCTAAAACCTGCTGTCCCTATTCAGACTGCAATCCCGATTCGCTCCAGATGACGGTTAATCAAACATTAGGTGTTTGATTCTGTAGGCAATATTTGATCTGCATCAAAAAATTAAGACGGTTCCATGATGGGTAACCCAACTGTCCTGTTGATTTAAAAATAAAAATCGATTAAGCTTTTTAAATAAACCCAACCCTGTTTCCAATCCCCGTCAAAATTCATTTTCATTTGCTTTTAATTTATTTTTTTATTGGAAATAATAACTTCTAACTTGCTGTGTTTTTTACCAACATTTACAATTTAAATGATGATGGGACATGCAGAATAGCAGAAAATGTGAAATCAAGCAAAAATTGAAAAAGTGACTGTAAAAATACGAATCATGTTGGGCCCATTTTACCCCAATTCTGATGTAAACGAATTTTAGGACGTTTTCAAATGTTGTGTCAGACTTTAAAAAGCTTAAAATATGTTTATCGAAAAGATCAAACAATTTTACATAAGAATGACTATACACACTTGATAGTTTGACAAATTTATGTGGATATAGAAGTTAAACTAAATAAAATGTTTGAAGAATCAGCTTTTAGCCAATTTTTCTAGGCGCAGAATAGACTGCCGTTTACATTTTTTTATTTATTTATTTATTATTGATATCCAGATGTGTCAAACTATCAAGTGCAGATAGTAATTTTTATGTAAAATTGTCTGATCTTTAAAATAAAAATATTTTCAGATTTTTAAAATCTGGCCTGACATTTGAAAACGTCCAAAAATGTTCAAAAATGCTGCAGTCCATTTTGTTGGTGCTGGGTTTGAAATCCGTCGGTTGAATTTTTATTTTTTTTGTATTTACAAAAATTGTTCATGCAGTGTGCAATATTAAGCATCTTTTTCACAAAGGTGTTGTGCATGCTTTTTCATGCGATTTTACCATCAGATTTTTTCCTGTGTAGGGTAATATCCTGACCAATTTGTTGAAGGAATTTTGTCAAAATATTGATGAAATACAACAACCACGACGATTCAATGTATGCCGATCGCAAAGAGTTACTTCTCTAAACTCATTTAACTGGAAACTACTTTCCACAGCAAACACGGAGAAAAAAGAGTTCGCAAAATTGTGAACAAGCGTTCATGAAAATAAGAACCTCGAACAAAGTGTTCAAATCCCATGGTACGGTTTTGAAAAACGTACCATGAATTTTGAACACTTTGTTCGTGGTTCCCATTTTCATGAACGCTTGTTCACGATTTTCGGAACTCTTTTTTCTGCGTGAACCCCTAAGCTCACGTATCTCATCGAGGACCAATTCTGACGGCAGGGCGACGCAACCGCCGGAGTCTTGGCTGATGGGAGATGAAGTGTTGATTCGGTGACAAAGAGATCATCAATCATAAGTCCTCTCGCGATCGTCGTTGGCGTCATCTCGTTGGCGTTCTCGTTTGAGGTTCCACGGCACGCCCGTCCGTCGAGAAAAAAAGAGTTTTCAGCGCGTCTTCACGCTTTATTAATTTCATCTCGATGAAAATCCCCTTGGAAAAACAAAACACCAAAATAGAACCTCATCATGCGAGCGTCTTCTGGCTGTTCTTCTGGCTGCCACTGGATGTGGACCATTTCTCCACGGCGGCGCGGTCCTCGTCATGTGGTTTTTCTTCACGAATCACGACGACGGCGAATCTCGGACCATCATCATCATACATCGTTGCTGCTGCTGCTGCTGGCTCTGGTGCTGTTTACATTGCTAAAGACGCGCATCTTAATATCGTTTCTCATGCACGAGAGAAGGGGAGGGGGGAAGATTTTCGTTAATAATTTATTCAATTGATAAATCCTATGAAAACATCGGGGCGATTACCGCTGGCGACTGCGACGACGGCAAGGAAGAAATATGGAAAGTCATTTCCCCCTTCTTATTTCATTTTTATACGACGTTGGACAGTCCGACGTGCAGGTTGAAGATTCGTTTGAATCTTCTTGGGGCATGATACTCTTGCTGGGCAGAACGTGGCTGTGAGGCATAAATTTCTATATGGGAACAATATGTCGAGAATCTGTGAAGCAACGGTGCTACTTTACGTCAAGTACATTTTTAGTACACATTAATAAGCAACAATTCAACATTTTTATGTGTTTTGGAAAGCAAAGATTGGTCATCTGATTTGTTCAGAAATTGGAGACACGACAAACTTTTTTTTTAGCTGGTGAATATAATCGAGATGCACCTAAAAACGTCATTTACACCCAAAACTGGGCAGCGGTTGTACGAGAGAATAATGGCCTCGAGACGAAAGAATAGTGGTACCATTTACGGACACAGAGAACACAGCTCGAGATGGGCGAAAGAATTATCCTCTCGAGGTTCATTTGCAAAAAAAGTTCATCCGTCAAAACAAAAAACCAAAAGTGTCGACTAGGGAAATCGAACCGTAGACCTTTGACATACTAACCCAAGGACTTTACTGCCTCGGCCACCACAGCTTGGTGGCTGAGGAGTTGTCAGATGTCGATGTATGACACTTGTTGGAGATTTATTGTATCAATTAACGAATGAACTCATTTGTTATGGTGGTGTGAGTTGATAGAATTATTCTCTCGATTTTGGCTCTGAGCCCTCAATAAATTTTGAGGGAACGATTCTCTCGACTCGGAATTTTGGGTGTAGGGTTAGGTGGTTGAAGCCTTCCTCACATTGATATAGTTATATTTTTCATTTCATAGGGTTGCTAGAACTTCAATCTTTTGGGGTGTTGGAGAGGCCTTCCGATTACCCACCAACGATGGGCCGGTCAATAGATCCGGACAACATTTTCATCAAAATATCTGAGATCTAGCCTTGATAAGTGTTAAATTAACACTTAAGTGCTCATAACTTTTTATAAGGTTGTCAGATCTTTAATCTTTTGAGCGCGTTGAAAGGGTCTTTTGCCTATTTAACGATGAGCCGCATGATAGATCCGGACAACTTTTTCGTCAAAATATCTGAGTACCGGCCTCAAAAAAGTGTATAAATAACACTTAAGAGTTTATAACTTTTGATAGGGGTGTCAGATCTTCAATGTTGTTGTGTTCAATGGACTCGTTAGAAAGGTATTTTAAATACCTTTCTAAAAATGTATAATGTGACGGGTTTTCTCATAAAAACCACCCATTTCACAATCTACCGGATATTTGTTAAAATCGTTTTTTTTAGCATAACTTTTGAAGTACATTACATAACATCATAATATTAACTAGGGTCCTATGGAACCCCAAGACGGAGGGATCGCAGCAACCGTGCGCGAAGTCGGAAGCGAAAATTTTTAGCTGTCGTTTTTTCACCCATTTTTTGTGTGAAAAAAAGTATTTTAACATTAAATATGAAGATCAACGCAAAATTTCTGATGATGGCCAGTGGAAGTTTTGGAAACGGAGCTTTCACGATTATCTGGACCAGCTCTCTTCAATTCCTCAAGTGTCGTCGTCGGATGAAATGGCAGTTTTTGCCAGATGAGGTCTGCGGTCCGGGCCCCCTGTCTTGGCCGGTGTGTGGACCCGAATAATAACCCCCGCATGTACGCCCCTTGTGCTAAGCGTTACGCCCACCCGTAACGCATATATCCTGTCAGCGGTCAGCTGCCAGTCGATGTCAACAAACTGGGCCCCTTCCAACAACTATCTCCGGACGAACCAGACGTGTCGGGGATTCTCTCCACGGCACCAACCCAAGTTTCCCACAATGGCGACCGTGACAGGACACCGTAAAATTTACGGTGAATACAGTTTAGCGATAGTGGAGAATCCCCGGCATGTCGTGGGAAAAAGTGAAGTGATTTGTGAAAGAACATTTACTGTGAAGCATCAGGTAAGAATGTGTCGTTCTTTTGTGTTTTGGAGGTAGGACGGGAATTGGCCAAGATTGAGGTTGAAGTTGTATGTGAATCGCGTTCTTTTTTTCTGAACAGTTGCCTCGAATCTTTGCCAGTGGCGTAGATTGGCCGGCGATACAGATCTTTCGGGGTTATACTTGCTCGCTGATCGAGAGATGCGCCGCGGCCTGGTTAAATATTGGCAGGGATGCGCCGTTCTGCCAACGAGCTCAATTTTCAGCCAGTGTTTTTCTTCTTGGATTTTTTTGTATGACCCGGTGAAAAAGAGGGAAAGACATTTTTTTTCCTTTGTCTTTTTTTTACTTTCACATGGTCGTGCCTTAAGCGGTTTGCATGTGTTAGTGAGTGCAAGCTTAAGCATTACACGTTTAACATGTTTTATATAAATTATTTATATATTTATTTCTTTTGCAAAAAAATGAGATTACCTGATTAATTTGGTCAAGCGGTTCGCCAATCATCTGGAAGCACTAGAATTGACACCAAAAATGCACCAAAATCTTAGCGCCTGGGATCAAATTAATCGAATAACGTAACGTAAATGGCGCATTAAAAAAATTTGATTCTTTTATCAGAAGGCATTTTGGAGGTGATTAAATGAGTAAGGCTATTGGAGGGATGGAGAGAGAGAGAGAGAGAGAGAGAGAGAGAGAGAGAGAGAGAGAGAGTGAGTGAAAGAGAGGACTATTTGCCTGGTCTTGATTGTCGTGGCAGTAACAGTTTATAGAATTGTTTATTTCTTTAACTACACGCGGAAAAGACAACAACGGCTTGTGAGCTCTCACTGAATAGGCCATTCTGGCTTGTGAACTCACTGAAAAGGTCGCAACGAGAAGACAACAACGGCTTGTGAGCTCTCACTGAATAGGCCATCCTGGCTTGTGAACTCACTGAAAAGGTCGCAACGAAAAGACAACAACGGCTTGTGAGCTCTCACTGAATAGGCCATTCTGGCTTGTGAACTCACTGAAAAGGTCGCAACGAGAAGACAACAACGGCTTGTGAGCTCTCACTGAATAGGCCATTCTGGCTTGTGAACTCACTGAAAAGGTCGCAACGAGAAGACAACAACGGCTTCTGAGTTCTCACTGAATAGGCCATCCTGGCTTGTGAACTCACTGAAAAGGTCGCAACGAGAAGACAACAACGGCTTGTGAGCTCTCACTGAATAGGCCATTCTGGCTTGTGAACTCACTGAAAAGGTCGCAACGAGAAGACAACTACGGCTTGTGAGCTCTCACTGAATAGGCCATTCTGGCTTGTGAACTCACTGAAAAGGTCGCAACGAAAAGACAACAACGGCTTGTGAGCTCTCACTGAATAGGCCATTCTGGCTTGTGAACTCACTGAAAAGGTCGCAACGAGAAGACAACAACGGCTTGTGAGCTCTCACTGAATAGGCCATTCTGGCTTGTGAACTCACTGAAAAGGTCGCAACGAGAAGACAACAACGGCTTGTGAGCTCTCACTGAATAGGCCATTCTGGCTTGTGAACTCACTGAAAAGGTCGCAACGAGAAGACAACTACGGCTTGTGAGCTCTCACTGAATAGGCCATTCTGGCTTGTGAACTCACTGAAAAGGTCGCAACGAAAAGACAACAACGGCTTGTGAGCTCACTGAATAGGCCATTCTGGCTTGTGAACTCACTGAAAAGGTCGCAACGAGAAGACAACAACGGCTTGTGAGCTCACTGAATAGGCCATTCTGGCTTGTGAACTCACTGAAAAGGTCGCAACGAGAAGACAACAACGGCTTGTGAGCTCACTGAATAGGCCATTCTGGCTTGTGAACTCACTGAAAAGGTCGCAACGAGAAGACAACAACGGCTTGTGAGCTCTCACTGAATAGGCCATTCTGGCTTGTGAACTCACTGAAAAGGTCGCAACGAGAAGACAACAACGGCTTGTGAGCTCTCACTGAATAGGCCATTCTGGCTTGTGAACTCACTGAAAAGGTCGCAACGAGAAGACAACAACGACTTGTGAAAGGCCGAAGTCAGCCGAAGATCTGCCTCTGGAGTGCAGTTCAAGGACGCTGATGTTGACAACTGCGTGGGGTGCGCTAAGGATAAGCAAACCCGACTACCATTCCCTAAAGCGGTGTATGCACTTCGGAAGGAATCGGTCAAGAAAAAAATCAAATGGGCAGCAGCGGCAGCGAAAGCAAGCCAGAGAGGGTGAAGAAAAGCCCCAAGAAATCTCTCCTTCTCCTTTGTTCTGCTGTTCGTGAAGCTGTTTCTTGACCCCTTTCCTTCCGATCTGCATACCAGCCTTAAGAAAAGACACCGTGCCGTCAATGATCCTTGGGGTATCGTCTCTATGATCTGATCGTCTTTAAAAACCGAGAACTGATCTTAATTGGCGAAGCAGGACAAGACATCAAGACAGAGACTACGGAACCAATTGAAAACAGCAATTCGAAGCGAGTGTGTGCTTTAGTGCTTCAGCTGCGTTGCCGCATTCCGAACCGAAGGTCTGAAGACAAAAAGTCGAAGTCCGAAGCAAGTTGAATCAGGGTCATGCAGGAACCTTTTATCAGAATGACGAAATAATTACTTGTTTGAAATATAGTTAATGTTTTAACTACATGGTAAACCTATCAAAAGAAGATAGGATAAAAAAATTGTGAGGTAAACAATATCTCTACTGTTTCTGATACGCAACACAGCATGAATGATTTAGTTTGATTGCTTTTGTGAGTTGACTCTAGTAACTTTTTTTAGGAGAGGAGGGAAGATGTGTGGACCCGAATAATAACCCCCGCATGTACGCCCCTTGTGCTAAGCGTTACGCCCACCCGTAACGCATATATCCTGTCAGCGGTCAGCTGCCAGTCGATGTCAACAAACTGGGCCCCTTCCAACAACTATCTCCGGACGAACCAGACGTGTCGGGGATTCTCTCCACGGCACCAACCCAAGTTTCCCACAGCCGGAATCCTTAAAAGCAGTTTCAAATTCCCGGATACAACCAGAGAAGCTGACACACTTATGTTTCGGTTTCGTGGACGTCATTTCACGGAAAAATTCAAGGATTCAAGTGCTGAAGTTCGCCTGTGGATCAAACGTCGAGTGTTAGGAATCAACGCTTGACGATTGATCGGGAGCTTGACTTGAAGATTGTGTTGGAATTCGGTGAGCTCGTTCCTTTTGTGATTCAAATATTCTATCATTTACACTGACATACTCTCATTTCAATTAAGACAACCACGCCAATATAACTAAATACGCGGTAGGGTACTACCCTGTTCGTTCGCTGTGAGTGTTCGATTGCCGGCACTCTGTTGAAGGTTCGGCTATGGACAGTATGCTTATTAATTTTGCGACATCAAATACCCTTAAGGTAAGAACAAGATTGTCCGTCAGGACTGAACGCAAACGCAAAATTTTGCGCCTGTCATCATAGCCTGCCAGTCATCGACCATTGAACAAAGCAACCCCTGCAGATTGTTCGACTGACAGTTGATGGAAAAATCGAACTGGCACAGCGTTCTGCGTTCACCACTGCGTTGAACGGACAATCTTGCTCTTAGCTTTAATGTCGTGACGGTTGAACAAGGGCGTCTGTGTGATGTGTTCCTACACCTGTTACAAATTTCCGTTGCTTTGGGTGGTTGGGAAATTTCTTTTCATATAAGCACTGGTATTTGTAACAACAAAATTCGTACAAAAAAACATATGTACGTGAGTGTACAGATTACTGAACATAAGATGACGATTTGTTTGATCAAGCGTACACCTGTGAACTGGACCAAGCCACCGGCGGGTATGAGAATTATTCATTCATTCATTCATTCATTCATTCATTCATTCATTCATTCATTCATTCATTCATTCATTCATTCATTCATTCATTCATTCATTCATTCATTCATTCATTCATTCATTCATTCATTCATTCATTCATTCATTCATTCATTCATTCATTCATTCATTCATTCATTCATTCATTCATTCATTCATTCATTCATTCATTCATTCATTCATTCATTCATTCATTCATTCATTCATTCATTCATTCATTCATTCATTCATTCATTCATTCATTCATTCATTCATTCATTCATTCATTCATTCATTCATTCATTCCTGGGGAACCCCAAGACGGATCGAATGAGACCAGTATGGTCCAAATCAGTTCAGCCAGTGCAGAGATAATCGAGTGCATTTTTTGATGCAGGGACTGTCACACGCACATACCTACATTTGCTCAGAATTTGATTCTGAGTCGATATGTATACGAGAAGGTGGGTCTAGGAGGTCAAAATAAGAAGTTTATTTTTCGAGTGATTTTATAGCCTTTCCTCAGTAAGGTGAGGAAGGCAGAAATCAATTTCCAAAAATTGTAACAAAATACTGAAAACATTATTACAGTTATACGGCCCATATTTGCATAAATGTCCCATATCTATAAAAAGCAAGCTGAAAACCCTGAAAATCTGTATTTTCATCGCTTCTTTCGTTCTGTACATGATTTTAATTCAAACTGCATTTTAATGTAAGCATTATTACATCAAAAGTGAGAAAAAATACTAATAGGTCTTTTATGTGAATATGGGCTGTATACTATTATCGAAAGTTTGCAAAATAGCTGTTAATACAATAAAAGTTTATTTTATAGTTTTTTTTCTCAATTTCACACAGTATTTTTTATTCTTCCAAACAAATCTATGTTGGTGATATTTTTGTGGGATTCCGTTTTCATTGTTTGAAACATACGCTGTTCTATAAATAAAAAAAATCAAATAAATCTACTCTTTACTGTTTTTTTTAAATGTAAAACCAATGTTCTTGTTGTCTAGGTTGGACAAAAGGGTGGTTCAAATGTTAAAAAAAATGAATAAAGGTTTTTTTTCAATACCTCGATCCACAAGCTGAATAATGTTCACTGGGCTGTTTTAAGCCTCTAAAACTATTTTTTCTACGGTTTAATCAGCAACAGGCACTGTTTTACACTTATTTTACACTTATTTTTCGTCCACTCAAATTATAAAAAAAATATTTTTAAACCCCGAAGGAGTAAGTTTGTCAATACAGTACAGACTCGATTATCCGAAAACCTTGGCAAAATTTTACTTCGGATAATCAAAACTTCAGATAACCGAATCACGAAAAAAAATTTTTTTTCGTTGTCTTATTATTGATTGTTGAGCTTTAGTATGACCATTAAACTACTCTAAAGTGATTAAGAATTTTTAAATCCAAAATGACGATGATGAAATTTTGAAAAAAAATGTATTTTTCTATTTTACAGGCAATTAACCATTCAAATTTGACTAAAATGGGGTCGCAGAACTCGTATTTCATGTTTAAAGTTAAAAAATTAAAAAAATACGAAATTGTTTTTTGTTCGTGTTTTGATAATCCGAAGTCCCATACAAACCTTCGGATAATCGAACTTTGGATATTCGAAACTTCGGAAATATCGAGTCTGGACTGTATCTAGTTTTTGTGGTACACCCAAATCCTGCACCCAAACCTGGAAATCGGTATACGAGAGGATAAAAAGCATGGTTCTGTAGTGAATGGACGCCCGGGCAGACGGTAATAACAAAATTTATGTCATTTCAATAACAAATACTGTTAAAATAACAGAAAGTGTTATAGAATCTTCTTGAAAAATCCATTTTTGCATAAGGGTTTAATAACAGTTAATGTTATCATAACAGAATTTGTTATTGGACTGACATTGGAGGAAAAAAAATCATAACGGGGAATAACAAATCTTGTTATAAATAACATAAAATGTTATTGACCTAGTATTTTCAAATATCAAAAAATGTTATTTCCAAGTTATTACCGTCTGCTCGGGCGGTGAGGATAAATCCCGAAATTACCGCGAAGACTTTACTCGTGGGTTCATTTTCCAAAACGTTCACTTTTCTACTATTTACAAAAAGATAGCTACATGTCTCATCAAATAAATATAAATCCCTGTAGAGTGAATGTATGAAAAAGAGCATCTCTAAACATTTCGTAATTAACAGAGATATTTAAAAATTAAACTTATACAAGCTATAGTTTCACCACGTTAACCCAAAACCATTTGTCACATGTTCCTCGATCGTAGAAAAGGGGAAACCACAGCCGGAGTATGTGTAGTGCAACGCCTTGGAAGTCACGAGACACTGGTAGTGTATAGTGAGTGAACGATTTAATGAGCTGTCGTGTCTGACAAGATCGCGTACAAAGCCAGGCTGGCTTATGGTTCCCGTTCGACTACGACAGCGGCGTTGATCACCTAGGCGGTTTTCACCTCGTCCGTATAATTTACGACGGCATAAGGTCTTCCAATGACATGTCGGTTTGGGTTTGGGTGTAACATGACGTGCGACAATCCGACGGTAATGCGCTCAAATCTGGGGGGGGAGTTCCCGTCGTCGTCGTCCAAAGCGGAATAGTATCACGTTTCACGTTTCTAGAGCCCGCGGAAAGCTGGAGTGCATTCCAGCGACGGATTTTGTAGTGGTGGACACAGGTGGATGATGTATTGTGTCACTCTGTTGGATTCGGAGTGACAAATGACTGCAAACGACAGTCGGAAATTAAGTACTTAGGCGGAACCCGCTGGCCTCTGGTATGACCTTTTGTAAGTGATCAACAAACAAAACGATTCTGATTTGGAATGATTTTTTATGTCTTTATTACACAGCAGAAAACTCCCTTCCAGCAACAAGAGAAAAAAAACACCGTAAATTCCGCGCAAATTATGCCAAAAATTTAATCAAATTCGCGGGAAAGTGCTGAACCTTGCAGTGCCGCCGGCTACATTAAGCACCTGTCTCAATATGGACCGCGGCCACGACGACGACGATCATCATCGGCCCACGTCGAATCCAACCCAGGAGCTGGTTGGGGGAAAGGAGGTGGCCAACTGAGCCAGCACACCTGGCGGGGAGGTAGGTATGAGTTATCGGTCCAAGGCAGGTAATTCACGGCAGCCCACGAAAGCCAAGCCAGTGCGCCGTGCTGCTGGAGCGACCGAAGGAGGTATAATTTTAATTAATTGATTATTTTCTTTCCAAACAAACTCCGGCGGCAATTCAATTAAACGGATATTATAATCATAAAAATATTATTTTTAATTAGAGCACGCGGTTGCTTCTCGCGCGTGGATCCTTGGCTGGCAGGATTTGGGGAGGGGCCAAAGTTCAGGAGCAGGAGTAGGACATGGCGGTTGCTAATTAGTTTCTGTCGGATAAACTTGGCTTCGCCACGTGGGAGAGCGTGGTGGCTGTTGTCAGCAAAGCGAAATTCGATTAGATTGAATAATAATATCTGTATCTGGTTATGCAACGAACTTGGCGTGAGCGTGGGCTTTATAACGATTTAAATTGAGAAAATATTGGGCTATATTTCACGGTGTTGAATTTTGATCTACCGAATTTCAAATATACTTTTCAAAAGAACTAAAATATCACAAATCAATAACTTGGCCTTTGTGGTCTTTACTTTAAGATTTCTATTCCACTCAAGGTGTTCCCTTCAACTCCGGGATTCGAACTGACGACTTTTGGGTTGAGAGTCCAACTGCCGTCCAGCGTCTCTAACAAAGCAGGTTTGATCTGGTACCACTTCTGCTTTTGTGTTTATGATATCTGTAGATTTAATTTATTTATTATTTATAAAATTTTATTTTGAAAAAAATTTCAAACAACTTTTTAAAACATTTTTTTTACCCACACGTTGACGAGATATAGGTTAGATATCAAGAGTCTTAGGGATAAAGTTTTATTTTTTTTAAATTTTGGTAAAATTCTTACAAATTCTTCACAAATGTTACAAAATATTATGGAGGACAGAATTTAACCATCTTCTGTGGACTTTATAATGACATTTTAACTATTCACGAAACACAAACGTTCTAATTATGTGAATTTCAAAAGGTAAAAACACACACACCAATCCACCATTTTGCCGTGAGGGGTGAATGCCATTTTACTGGCAATTAACTGACAGCTGCCTGCCTTTATCTTTAATGTAAATTTGAACAATGTATAAAAGCTTACGGCCAACTCGAGCAAATTTGAATTTCCCACCCTCTAGCGATGGGCTGAGAAAAGCACCATTTTCGTAACGTTCCTCCTACCTCATCCAGACAGATGAGGGAAAAAGTGTGTGTGTGAAAATAACCTGCTGCTAACGCAAATTTTAACCCAGCGTCGTCGTCGCGTTCGTGGATTGTGACTACCTAATTGGAATATTCGCGGAAAAATTCCGCCCTGGAAAGGATAAGACAGCTTGTTTTCCTTTGGATTAACGTTCAACTTTTGTGGCTGGTTTCGGCGCTTTTCCTGGGGAATTTTTGAAGCCATTAACGGTGCTTGAAAAATTAAAGTTGTTGTCATTGAAGATCGATGTTTAACAACAACAATCTGTTTTGATATTTGACCAGTATTAAGCATATACAGTACTTGTTACATTTAGTCTTAAAATATTCTGATGCCTAAAATGAACATTTTCAAAGCCATAATATTTACGTCGATTAACGCAAATAAAAATTATCAAGATTATGGGAGCTTGATAACAAGAACGATAGTATTATTGGCGATAAACCATTCAAATTACCTAATTAAATTATCATCTGAGGCAAAACTCTATAAGACTATATTTTTTAATATAAATTATTTCTGGAGTTTTTTTTTTTTTTTTTTTTGAAAAGGTCCAATAAACCAAATTTTCAATTTTTGCTTTTTAGGTGATGTTGAAACCGCCTTGAGTCAGGTTTATTTAAAAACACACAAAAAGCAAAAACTGAAACTTTGGTTTATTGGACCTTTAAAAAACTCCAGATTTGTTGGATAACACCGATCAATAAAATTTCATCACATGGTCATTTCGAAGGGACGCATGAATTGTCTTAAGTTATGACCACTTAAGTAACATTTAGGTACTAGAGCGTCCAATTTCCCGGGGTTACAAAATTCCCGGGAAACGGGAAATTTTCAACGAATTTCCCGGAAAATTCCGGGAATTCCCGAGAAATTTGAAATTTATTGAAAATTGTTCTAATCCAGGTTTTGTTTAGTGTCATTAATATTTTGCAATAACATTGTATAGAATAGCAACTTAAATGTTAAAAATCAGCGTGAGGATCAATTAATGCTTTGACTGCTTGAAAAAAAAAGTATACAACTTCAAGAGAATATATAATTTGCTTAGCTTTTATTGACTCATACAAATTATACAAAAAAAAATGATGATTAGTTTTTTTGTCAATAAGTAGGTATTATTTTTTAATCACAGTATTTGGACAGTGAGTAAAATAAATGCATTCTCCAAAACTCTAAAATTGCTTTAAAATTTGTCTCTGTGACCAGTTTGAGAGAATATGATAAAACATAACATTGAAAATTTAGCTGAAACAAAAAGAAAAAACTTTTAACGTTACTTAATCCACCCTTAGGTGGTTGGTGCCTTCTTCAAATTTAAAGGGTGCTATCCAAAATAGACACAAAAGGGCGGTGTTTTTCAGTGTTTTATCAATTTAACTCATTATTCATACCACTAGATTGGGTAGTCAGATCTTCATATTGCAGGGCACTTATGTGCTTACAACTTATGATAGGGTAGTCAGATCTCCAATCCAATTCGTGCTCGTTGGAAAGGTCTTTTAATTACCTATCCAAAGATAGGTCGCATGATATATTTGGACAACGTTTTCATCAAAACATCTGAGCTCTGGCCTCCAAAAAGTGTATAAATAACACTTAAGTGCTTATAACTTTTGATGGGGTTGCCAGATCTTCAATGTTTTGAACGCGTTGGAAAGGTCTTTTGATTACCTATCCAACGACAGGTCGCATGATAGATCCGCACATCGTTTTTATCAAAATATCTGAGATCCGGCCTCCAAAGAGTGCATAAATAACACTTAAGTACTTATAACTTTTGATAGGGTTGTCATATCTTCAATGTCTTGGGCGCGTTGGAAAGGTCTTTCAAATACTTTTCTTACGGCCTTTCTTACAAAAACCACCCTTTTTCAATTTTGCGAGCTTTAGTCAAAATCGTTTTTTTTTTAGCATAACTTTTGAAGTACTTCACTAAACATAATGGTATGAAAATATGACCTTTGGGACCTGTAGACGGATCTAAAAACACAGATCCGGACAAAATCGGTCAAGCCAGTTTCGAGAAAAGTGAGTGAGAAAAAAATCTACGTCCATCCACACCAGGGTTGCGAATGAGCGAGCGAGCCAGAATCCGTGCTCGCTCATTTATGAGCATGAGGACATAACAGGTAGCTCGTGCTCGCTCATGCTCAACGCATGCGCTCGCGCTCAATGAGCGCTCATCAGCAAACCAGGTAGATTTTTAGTATTGTTTATGAATCTGGCACAGGCCAATTAGATTGCCATTTTTGAAGATAATTTCATCGCGAAAAAGGGACATAAATTCATCAAAGTTGCATTGGTAATTTAATTTTGGTTAACCGCGGTAAATTCATCAAATTATTCGTTGGCGTCGAACTGTCAAAAATTGATCGCGGTGGATTACGGGGGATACTTTTCTACCCCAGTTTTTTGTGTGATCAATGTGGTAATGGTTAATTTATGAAACTTTAATGTTGTCAGCCTATATATTTTTTTCAGAGTTTGATAATTTAAAAAACTAGTTTTGATTTATTTCCCGATAAATGAAAAATGGCAGACACGCAAGTAAAGTGTCTTAATTTGTTAAGAATCCCAGACACTCTTTTTAGCTTATTTCACTTTCAAATTTAGATTAAACTGTCAAGGAACGGAATTTTTAGGTCTTAAATAAGCTGTAAATGGGATGGTAATCGATTTTTTTATATTAAAACATGTTTTTACTTGTGAGCACATTCATTTCTCATTTATTTATTTGGATCGACTCCAGCATATAAATAAGATAATTCATGTGAAAATTATCTAAGACACAGATTTGACATTTATTATGCAAAATTATTTACAAATAATTGACTAAACAAGATGAGGTGCCCATGGAATTAAAACATGACTAAACGTATTAGGAAGAAAACATATTTTTATTCCTTAAAAGATACTTTTCAGCTTTATTAAATAGTTCACTTTCACGTGTCACTCTATTATCAACTTTTTTTTACTAATCGAATTATTTCTACACAGTTAAAAAGTGTACATTTGGTAGTTATAATTTTGTAAGGTTGAATATTACCTCTTGAATGTTAAAATGTTACCTCGATTTAGACTGAAAAAGTTGCATCACACCAGAAAAGTGGCAAAATTACACATTTTCAGAAGTAAAATTACGCATTTTTCTAACATAAAAGACGTACTTCCCAGATGTAATATTTCTATGGTTTTTTTTTTACTGTGTACAGATTTTAATGTAACACCTTAACCCCTTAACTCTGACTCCAAAACAAGTTTCAAAACAAAAAAATATGACAAATAACTTCATCCAATATTATTAAGATTAGCCTATTCAAGCCTCCATAAAAAAAACAACCTCGAAGCTCTGCTGAAAAAAAGTTATTATCGTTTACCCGTTACAGGTAAAAAAATACCGCTCATTTTGCTCAATGAGCAAAAATGAGCGCGAGCGCGAGCCATGAGCATTTTCGCTCATAAAATAAATGAGCAAACACGAGCACGAGCAAACGTGAGCTAGCTCGCGTCGCGCTCCTCCTCACGAATGAGCGAAAAATGCTCGCTCATGAGCGGATGAGCGCTCAAAATCGCAACACTGACAAGATAATTGATGTGAAAACATTTGATTCGCAAACATTTGATTCTGAGTCGATAGGTATACGTGAAGGTGGGTCTACGAGGCCTATTTAAGAAGTTCAGTTTTCGAGTGATTTTATAGCCTTTCCTCAGTGAGATGAGGAAGGCAAAAAGGCAGAAAAAAATTTCATCCATGCAAATCCAGGACAAATCTTACTGGTTTCAGCCCATCAATTAATAGATAAGCATGAAATTCACATCAGAATCTTCTTTTTCATTTGAAATTCAATTTTTATGCAATGACAACTCAAAGTTTTCTTAATGATTTCAAATATTACGAGTAGTTTTTAATGATTTAGCCTAATAAATGGCTTCGGTTGAAAGAACTTTCGTAATTTTTGTTGTCCAACAAATAACCAAAGTCTATTCCTAGTTGGTGATGGTTCAGAAAATAATATTATCTGGAATAAACCTTGACATGAAATTTTTAGACGGTCTGACGAAGTTCAATAAGAACAGTTAATTGAATTGAATGAAATAAATTTGAATTCCTTAATTTTTTTTGTAAATAAAAAAATGTGTCTAAAAGTTAAGAAAATGTATACTTCCGCTTGAATTTACAAATTTCCCGAAAAACGAGAAATATTTTGTTTCGGGAAATCCCGGGGATTCCCGGATTTTTTTATTTCCCGGGACGGGAAATTGGACGCGCTTTTAGGTACCTTTTTGCCTTCCTCACTGAAGTAAGGCTATCTAAAGATCTGGCCAATTTTATTTTAGATTCCGAATCGTTAATTGTTAATTATTTCCTAAACTTTTTTATGACACATTTTAGCTAAGGAGTGAGGTAGGCATCAACCGCATATGTGCATTTAATAAGTTTTTGTAAATTTATTGAATAAATTAACATTAAATTCTAAAAACTCTGGTACTTTAAAAACCTAAGATATCGCAAAACGAAAAAAAAAACTTTTCTGTCGCTCAATTTAATCCAACGCCAATAGATTTTTTTCCAAAGCATTTTAAAAACATGTTAACATATAAACAAACATATGACATTTAAGTTCATTCAACAGTTTTTCCAAGATTAACAAAAATTAACGGTTAATAAAACTCTTTCTAAAAGTCTTTCCTCATGCTGTTACACACAAGAACTGCACCGCTTCACTCAGACAAATCTCGCCCATATGTTTCCCATACAGATACCGCCCCTGACGTGTCAAAACATAAAAAATATCCATTTGTCTTGGAATCAGTTCGCCCATCTTTGGCGCGAAGTGTCTTCGTCATATAATTCTCATGCGAGATCTAAAATATTATGAGGATAATTTGTTTTAAAACTATTTGTGTACTATTTGAAATTGTTAAGTTGTTTAGATTTACCTTTTTACAATAATTTTGAAGTAAAAAATGTGTATTAAGTTCAGACAAAATAATCCAAGCTTATTTTAATCACCTTAGAAAACGGTTACACAATCCAAAGTATCGAGATAGGGATCCTGAAAGAGATACGTCAATACACACAGAAAAAAATAATGTAAATTTGGAAGCTGTAATTTTGGAAGGTTGAATATTACCACTTTTATGATGTAATTTTACCTCAATTTAGACTGAAAAAGTGACATTACATCAGAAAAGTGGTAAAATTACACATTTCCAGAGGTAAAATTACACCTTTTTTTCTGACATAAAAGATGTACCCCTTCCCAGATGTAATATTACCATGATTTTTTTTCTGTGCACTCATTTTAAATAAGACAATTTGACAATTTAAGGCCTAATTCTCAACAGTAGATGCCTCTGTTCTACGATCTAGATGTCTCCGCAATCGGGGTACTCAATTTTGAAATGTATTTCGAGGCACTCAGCTAAAGATGTCGGGTCTCCTGAAGATGTTTCTAGCGAATCTATGACATTTCCCCGAAACCCACATTCCCGAAGAGACATTTCCCCGAAAGCCACATCTCCGAAAAGACACTTTCTCGAAATGTCATTTACCCGAAAATCATTTCCCCGAACGATCCATTTCCCCGAACGGCTACATCCCCGAATGGCGACTTCCCCTAAAAACCATTTTCCCGAATGGCCACTTCCCCTAATTTTCCACATCCCTGAAAATCATTTTCTCGAATGACCATAATCCCGAACGGCCATTTCCCCGAACGCCACTTCCCCGAACCCGGTCAGGCGGGTATGGCCGTTGCCCAGAACCGCGCGGTTCTGGACAACGGCCATACCCGACTGACCGGGTTTGGGGAAGTAGCGATCAATAAAGTATCATGTCAATAATCAACTATTTAGATTTGATTGAAAGTGTTGGTCGCAGAACACGAATTGGACGTAAAAAAATAAAAAAATAATTGTTCAAAGCCTTCATCCAGCCAAAATTGATAAAGACAAATTAGTTTAGTTAAACAAAATCTAGAACAAACTGAATCCTGCGCATCGAGTCGTCGCATGAAGCTATCGTTGCTGTTCTATCCTTACCACGTAGATACCGTTTTGGAAAATTGTCCTTTGCTGAAAATGGCCGCCACAAAAAAAAATCTTTTTTATAGAACGTGGATGATCTCAATACCCCGCACTCTTGAAGTGTCCGCGTTGTTTATTAATGGCCTTCTACGGTTATTTGTTTTTTTTTTAATCTTACAAAACACGTAGGAGAATTTAATATTAACGTCATACTTTTATAAAAAAAATCCCTAAATAACAATTAAGTTTACATCTAGGTCATCATTCGGAAAAAATAATTTTTTGGTGAAGTAACCATTCGGGTATATGTAAATTCGGGAAAACGGCAGTTCGGTAAAATGGCCATTCAGGTAAATGACATTCGTGGATATGGAATTTTCGGGAAAATGATTTTCGGGTATGTGGAATTTTCGGGAAAATGATTTTCGGGGATGTGGAATTTTCGGGAAAATGATTTTCGGGGAAGTGGCACTTTCGGGGAAATGATTTTCGGGGATGTGGAATTTTCGGGGAAATGATTTTCGGGGATATAGGATTCGGGAAAGTGGGATTCGGGGATAAGGGATAAAACCGTTTCTAGCCGCACTAAACGATTCGTTGACTCTCGTTTGGGCCTGTTGGCGCGAACGATTAGCCCCGCGCTGCTGTCGATCATCTTCATCATCTCGATTGGCTGGGATGACGACGATGTGCTCGAACTCTCGGTCCCGGTAAAAAATCACACCTTTCCACTCGAGACAGTTTAGTGTCAGACCGACAGCGTCGAGTGGCTAATTAAAAATTAGTGGTGTTTGATGACGTGTCAGAAAGAATAGTGAGAGTTAGTGATAGTTGAAAAAAAAACTTTTGATACAAATATTCAAGAATCAAACGGTGGTGTCAGTGATGCCAGTTCATCTTTTTGTTGTTGACCTAGAAGAGTCATAATTTTGATGCCAGAATTTCCAAGGAATTAGGGGAACTATACCCTTTCTCAGCCTATTTCTATTATCGGCCTATCAGCACTTTGATCATGAATTACAGCTTAAAGAAAGTGTTTTTGACTGTCCCAAAGTGATAAATAGCTCAAATAAAAGTGAGCAAGCAACTCATCACTGTTGATACATCTGAAAATGATGATTTAATAGCGGAAAATGGCAAAAGTGATGAGAATGGGTCGAACGGCTTAGTGTGATTAAAATGGGTATATTTCCCCTACTCCATCTCAGTCACGTAGTAGGCCATAAATTCCAACCGTGGTTGCCATGGATGCAAGTGCGTACGTTGTCTTTTTCCTGCGGTATATTAATGCATTATGAGTTATTGATGAGGGTGCGTACAATTTTGTGGTAATCCATTTGCCTCGAAAATAACAAGTTATTAGTGGGAAATAAATAATTGCGGTTCGAACTGCTCCCGAAGCGTGAGTGAGACGGTTTTTTTTGTTGCGACCCTCACAGAAACGTACTCAGAGATCATTTCGAACTCTGTCATTAAATCTAACGATGACAGTTGTAATGTAAATAAGGTTTATGGATCGACGGCGGGTCGTGATGTGAGAGAATTTCGGTACATGACTTTACCCGGGGGCGATTTTATGGCTCGATGGTGAGTCGTTAAAGAAGGATTATCGGTTATCCCGCAACACTGTTCGGTTTGGTGGGTTAAATTATTATACTTAGCTTAAGAAGACTTTGAAAAAAATTGTTTGAGTAATTTCAACCCACAATTTTAATTTAAAATACGAAAGTTTCTCCCGATATTTTAAGATTCCTAAAACGATAAAACCATGATAGATCCAAATCAATTTCAAGCCACAACACAAAGTCAGGTGCAAAGGAAAATTGGAAAAACCACGTGGTGGAATGTGTTCTCAGCAAACATTCCTGGCAACCACTTTTCACGCTTTTCACCTGTCTCTCGTTCTCTCTCTCTCTCTCCCGTGTCGGAACCGGAAGCACTCCCCCACACACACACACACACACACACACACACACACACTTTTCATACCACGGGTATCGAGATGATTATTGTGCTAAGAAAATGCACTCTGTTGGCTTTCGATTAAGACTGTAAATATTGTCTGTTCAAACATCGGCGTCGAAATGTCTTGCGCCGGGCCCGGCGTAGGAGATGAGTGTGTTTGAAAGATTGGCATAAGAAATCAAAATCGTCCGGAACCGGAAGGATGAGCGGGGATGAGATTTCGGAAAGAGTTTAATCTTTCAACCGCAGATGGAACAGGTAGGTGGGTAGGTGGCAGTGGAAAAAAAAGTGATTTTCTTTCGGAGAATATTTTCACTTGAAAAATGCTCAATGCAACAAAATCCCAAAGGTTCGACTTTTTCAGTTGATTGCTCTGTGTATTTCTTTGTGCACGGAGAAAAAAGAGTTCCTAAAATCGTGAACAAGCGTTCATGAAAATGGGAACCACGAACAAAGTGTTCAAATTTCATGGTACGTTTTTCAAACCGAACAAAGTCGAGTTTTCCATTTTCATGAACGCTTGTTCACGATTTTGGAAACTCTTTTTTCTCCGTGTGTATTTACTTTCCTATTAGGCAAGAAAACCGTGACGTAGCAAATGAACTTAAAGAACTCAGTATTCATTTTGTGAGTGCCTTTTGAGTGGTTTGACAGGTGTCAAATCGGGACTTAGCATTTTTTTTTTATTTGAATTTGCTTCTGATTGCGCGAAACGTCATAACCCGAGTTTTTTTTTTTCGTATCAGTGCCCGTGTGCTTGTCCGTGTTCGTATACGTGTACCTGACCACGTAGGTGCCTGTTCCTGGTCGTTCCCGTGGCCGTGCTCAAAGCCGTGTCCTTATCCGGACTTCTGCCCGTGTTCGTGCCCGTGCTTCTGGCCGTTTTCGTGTCCTTGGCCGTGTAGGTGCCTGTTCCTTGCCATTCCCGTGGCCGTGTCCTTGCCGTGTTCCTGGCCGTGTTTGTGTCCGGAACAAAATTATAATTTTAAATGCTAAGTCCCAGAACTGACACCTGTCAAAAAAGTTCATTCGGTTGTTTACCTTTGAGGTTAAGTTCCGAGCACTCTCCTCTCACCCCTATTTTTCCAAACAAAAAATATGATAAAATTACAGTCCAGATTAGATTCGTAGAATCTTCGGAAATTTTATTTCAAGTTATTGATTTTTTTCCACGTTTATTTTTTTTTTTGTATTTTTATTTAATTGAACTTTGAACTTGAAGCATTTCTCAAAATTTTATGTTTTGGGACACAGAACTGGAAAAGATGTTAAACTTTAGGGAAATAAATATTTTTCATGAATTGATTGAAATTGCCAAATTTTTACGGTAGCATAACTTTAATAGTGTAAGAAGCATTTTGGGATAAATTTTGTTTCAATATTTTGATAACTAAGCTTGGGATTTGAATGAGACCTCGATCAGTCACAACAAACTGAAATCAAAATTTGTAACAGCCTTATCTTTTTTAACAGAAAAAACGTTTCTTAATCCACCATTAGGTGGTTGGTGCCTTCCTCATATTTACAAAGTAATAATGAAAATAAGTTTATGAAAAAATATATACCTGGTACAGACTTTTCCAGAAAACATGCAGACTCTCATTTGAAGCAATGTGGCAACCGGGCGTTTCGCATCTGGCGCGACTCTCGCAAGTAAACAAAAAGACCCGGCCTTTTGAGGTTTTGCAAAAAATCACCCTTTTTATAGATACAAATATCTTTTTTTAGCATAACTTTTTAAATACTTTACTAAACAGAATAAATTTTAATAGGGTCTTATGGGACCCCAAAACGAATCGAATGAGGCTGACCCGGCCAAAATCGGTTCAGCCAGTTTAGAGGAAATCGTGTGGAAAAAAATCATGTCTATAGTATACACACATCCCCACAGACATTTGTTCAGAATTTATTTCAGAAGGTATATTTAAGAAGTTCATTTTTTTTTTTTTTTTTTGCCTCAGTGAGGTGAGGAAGGCAAAAAGAGCAAAGCTAACACAAATTATTCAAATCCGAGAAGTTTTTAATTTCTTGTTACAATATCTACAAAATCTTCATAATCCACTGCCACCATTTTAGCCGCCATCTTGGATACCATATTTTCAGCTTACTTTGAAGCATTTTTGGGTCATATTTGCGAGGATTTTGAATAATCGTGTATTGACGGAACATACATTATCGGTTAATAGCTTGTACAAGTATTTATAAACTATTCAGAATTCTTTTAGATATTACAATATTAACAAAATCTGTTATCTGTTTTCTTCCTTCATTTCAAGGTATTTATTATTGATTAAACTTGTTTTCGTTTTTTCAGATAGAATTTGGTCCACTCTACAATCTCCAATAATTTTCTTTAGTCTATTTTGAGTTTTCAATGATTTTTCATTAACTTTTTTCTATTTTTTCCAAACATGTTTTTCGCATTTAAACCACTAGCTTTCGAGTAGCAACAGTAACAAAAAAGAAAATCAGTTTAGTAAATACAGCCGGGAACCGTGGTGTAGGGGTAAGCGTGATTGCCTCTCACCCAGCCGGCCTGGGTTCGATCCCAGACGGTCCCGGTGGCATTTTTCGAGACGAAATTTGTCTGATCACGCCTTCCGTCGGACGGGAAG
Source organism: Culex quinquefasciatus (assembly GCF_015732765.1). Lineage (NCBI taxonomy): Eukaryota > Metazoa > Arthropoda > Insecta > Diptera > Culicidae > Culex > Culex quinquefasciatus. The sequence continues at coordinate 152,760,141 of NC_051863.1, read as the reverse complement.
TAAATGTTGGCCCCGGACTAACCTAAGGGTTAGGTCGTAAGCTCAGTAGGAGTCGTCTCCCTGGGTCCTGCCTCGGTGGAGTCGCTGGTAGGCGGTTGGACTAATAATCCAAAGGTCGTCAGTTCGAATCCCGGGGTGGTTGGAAGCTTAGGTGTAAAAACAGGTTTGCAATTGCCTCAACAATCAAGCTTTCGAACACCTAGTTTCGAGTAGGAATCTCGCAATCGAGAACGCCAAGGCAATGCTGTAGAGCGAATAATTTGATTTGATTTTTAGTAAATACAGAGACATCTCCAGGGCACTGGAAAATGATATTTGTTTTAATCATAACGATTAGCAAGAAATTCGTGTCAATTGTTGTACTATTTGATGCGTTTATGCGTTTAGGAAATGAATTTTAGGTATCTGTGGAAGTGCATTTCAGAGGAGAATTTAATGCTTTTGAGGAACTTTAAGTTCAAGTTTAAGAAGCAGGTGGAGGACAACAAAATTGTATGGGAATTTTTTTGCGAAAATTGCGAAAAATCCCAATTTTCAAACTGCGATACCGTAAAAGCATAGAAGGTTTATCCATGACTCATTTTGAAGAAAACGTTGGACGATGTGTTCCAATCTTGATAAGTGTTTCCCTTTGTGATTGTGAGATATTGTTAAACCAAAGTTGAAACAGTTTAATTAATTTGAAACTAGCACCATGTTTTCACATTATCAAAAAAAAAAATCAATTTGTATTTGAATGATCCAACTTTTACACCATAGTTTAAAAGTATCAATAATTAAAGCCATTCAAGAAGCAATTTCCTCGACTCCTCCCTTTGCACGCTTTAGAGCCACTTTAAACGTACCAAACTCACCACCAAGTGAGCAAACAGCCCTAAATCATTTTCGCAAACAGCACCCTAAGTGCTTTGTTTAAAGAACATTTAACTTTGGAACCCTTCGCCCGGTCCCGGCGACTGTAAAATGGTACAATGTGTACACACCACTTTTCGATGAGCCAATATCGTCTACCGAGGAGGGTTTGAAGGGCAAAAAACGCCCCTCCTGGAAACGTTTACAGTTTGGAGGGGAAGCCAAGTAGAATTTCACTTTTAAATGTAGTTTAAAATTTTTTAAGCTTTGCATTCAATGGCGGTCGAGGTAGATTGATTTGAAATTTTCAAACCTCATTTTAAAATTGAAGGTTTTTCAAAGGAAACCATTCCAATTACAATTAACTGTCAAATTCGATTAACTTTTATAGCAGCCACCATTATGGCACGTTGACATTCCCAAACTTCAAATGCAGTTTAATTTTAACCACAAAATGTTTTGTGTACCGGATAAAAATTTCACTTAACCTTCGGTCTGTAATTGAAACCAATATTACGAAAAGGGAACCTTCCACATACGCTTACGCACACGATATGTTTCGTATCGTCGGTGTACTTTAAGGGGGCCAATACTGTTCACGACAGCTCAGCATCCGTACACACATTGGCAGCCAAGTGTCAAAAGGTGTGGAAAATGCATTTTCCCGCTCGTCTTGCACGACGCGTGATGCATTATTTCGTGTCACGCTGCGGTAGGTTGAAATTGACAGTGAAATTTCTTCTTTTTTCCAAATGCCTTCCCTCAAAAAGCGACCATCTTTCCGTTGGATGCCAGAGTTGCAGAGAGATACGATAGCTCAGAGGGAAACGTGGAAAAAAAACGATTTTCCTCGAAATTGCAGGATACTCTCAATCAGCATCAGCTGTCAAACGCGCGGGCAGAAAATGGATTCTTTTGTGGACCCCTCGCCTCACTAACTCGCTCTGTGTGAACCCGCCATCAGAAAATAACTCTTTCCAATCGTTTTTGTGACTGTCCCTGGTCTGTGAGTGCGTGTGTGTGTGCGCGCACGCTAATGTAAACACATGTCAGTGTCAACGCTACTGTGCCCCGTTTTGAAGGAAACGAGAGACGGAAGCTGACAAATTTTGTAATAGAATAGTTTTGGAAGAAAAAAACAAAATTTCTGAAAAATATCAAATTAGATGCATAAAGTCTCGTACCGAAATTCTGGGAAAAGATATCGAGTAGGCTGGGTGATGTATAATATCAATTATTAATTCAATAGTATGGAGTCACCTAGACCAGTGCAAATTTTATTTCAAGTTTTTATCTGTCCCTCCTTCAAATGCTCCCCTAAAAATCAGGAGACAAAAAAGTAAGTTTTGCCTAAAATTAAAAACTTTTTTGAACAAAAAACTGTACCATGTAAATCAACCATTTGTCAATCAAACATTTGTCAAACATTTATCAAAATTCACGTAACAAATAGGCCGATGCAAATATTTTTCAAAGTTTTTGTTCCTCGGCTCATGCCGGGTTGAGGGGGAGGGGGGGGGGGGGGGTTGACAAAAACTTCAAATAATTGTAAATAAATTTAAGTAACTTTTTTTTATACTTCATCAGGAAAATATAATGCGTTGGTGGTCCTCTCGTAATTTTTCGTTCAGCCCAGTTACCGAACAAATACTGTATATTGACATTAAGTTGAATTAAAAGTTTACAAAATTAAGTTTAGATACACGCAGAAAAATGTTTTGTAGAATCAGCCTGTACGAGGTTTGAATCAACAAAATTTTTGTTGAATATAATCAACAAAAAAAATTGCGTTGAAACAAACCTTGATTTTCTCAATTCCACAAAATTCTTTTGTTGTTTTGAGAAAGCTGCTTTGACGTTTAGCGTTGATTCAACAAAAAATCATAATTTTCAATTCAGCAAAACGTTTTGTTGATTCAAATATGCCTTATTTTTCAGCGTGTAAGTTTAATATAACATTTCCAAAGTAATATAAACTTTTATACTAAGTACTATTCAATCCAAATTCTTTTCTAAATCAGTCAGGGGTGATTCTTCCAGTTGGGATACTCGAGTAATCGTGATTTATCA